>NC_133326.1:314897463-315159963 GCF_042186555.1 Aquarana catesbeiana | reverse complement strand
TTTGGGGAAACAATCCATAAGGGGCTGCAGGGCACGCTAACACAAAACACCCAACTACATGAGGCAGCCCCCCCTCCTCCTCCTCCTCCTCCTCCTCCTCCTCCTCCTCCTGCCACAACTGAAACACCAGAGCCACAGCCTCAAAAGAAGGCTACAGGGAAGGCTGCAGGGCAGCGTGGAGGAAAGGCTGCAGGGAAGAGAAGAAAATGATGACCTGGGTTCAGTCTGGTCTGACAGAAGACGCAGGCTGTTGTAGGACCACAGTCTGGGGACATCTAGATCATCTGCTGGTGCTGTTGATCTCTGGGATTCTTGGACCAGATTGTGCTCCCTCTTATATGGACTCCGCAAGATCCCAATTTTCTGGTACACCGACTTTTTCCAGCGTTGACTTCCTCTTTATTTTATTTTGACCATGAATAAATGGATCATTTTTTGAGTTTAGCAAAATACTTTATGTTTTTTCTTTGAAATCATTGATTTTACACACAATGTTAAATTAACAAGGGACAACAATCTCATTGAGTTTGAAAAAAAACACACCAAAAATACATTACTAATGTTAATAATGTTCAAGTGGTAAGTCTTGAAAATCCAAAAATTTACGTAACCAAAAACGGTGCTTTGGGTTAACTTTATCTAAAAACTAAAAAATAATCACTATAAAAAAAAAAAATAATAATGGGTTCTTTGTGTTAACTTTACAAACCTAAAAAAAAAAAAGGGGAAAAAGTATTATTAGTATGGAAACATTGTTTTTAAAATGCATACTATATCATTCATGAGATCAAAGAGAAAAAGAATCCAGAAATCAGTTTGGGAGAACTCTGATTAGGAACAGCAAAACACCTTCGTTCTTTAGAGCCTTCGTAAAGAAGAAATAAAATGCGCTGCATTCAACGATCACAGATTTTGCAGCGTGATGAATGTGCTACCTACAATACGAACACTAGTTTTACTAGACCGAGTGCTTCCGTTTAGTTTTTGCTTATGAGCATGCGTCGTTTTTTTGTCCGTCGGACTAGCATACAGACGAGCGGACTTCGGGGTCCGTCGTAGTTACGACGTAAAGATTTGAAGCATGCTTCAAATCTAAAGTCCGTCGGATTTGAGGCTAAAAAAGTCAGTTGAAAGTCCGGAGAAGCCCACACACGATCGGATTACCAGCCAGCTTTAGTCCGTCAGCGTCCGTTGGACTTTTGTAGACGAAAAGTCCGACCGTGTGTACGCGGCATTAGAGTACCACCTCGTGGTCCTCCGTTCCGGAGGCCCGCGTCGCTGTGGTGCGTGGGTGGGCCCAGAAGCCTGTCTGGGGCCTACCACAGCAGCCGAGGAATGGTCCTGAGCTGTCTATCCAGAGGGAAGAAGCTGGACAACCGAGGAGATCCCAGGGGAGGACCCATCATGGAAGGATCATGCAGAGTGCTGGTCTGGAGATGGGCCCGGTGACTCGGTTGGAGGACGTATCCTGAAGTAGTCTTATTACATGGTACTGCTGGGTTGGCTTAGAGGTCCAAGTTCTGTGTCTGACATTCATCGTGAACCAATACATCCTGTGGCAGAGGATCGTACGGGTTTATTTCAAGCAAGTCTGTGGCAGAGACTTTTGTTCGTGCTACTGGCTGCTAGGCAAGTGAGAGAGGCCTATCCAGGCGAGCAAAGATCGTGTCCCACAAAAAGGGGATTGCATTCAATTACAGTATTCAACTTTAAAGGATGTTCTAAAGAAACCTAAAGAAAGGTATCTGAGCTTCCCTGCGGTTTTCCTCCTGCCTCTTTCCTGCTACTTCCTTTGTTACTTGGTTCAATAAAGCATTGAAAACGTACTCAAGTGTTGGTGCTTATATCGTCCAGAGGTAAACTCAACGGAACCCTAGACCCGGTGCCGGTGAAACAGAGGTATCGAGAGTGAAGGTAACAGCCCGCTTAAACCAGCAGCTCCACCGAGAGTTAGTGCTACATAAATTTATCTTCGATTTCCCATCAACAAACACAAGACATTACAAATAAAAGTCGGAACCCCAGTGAGCCTGGAAAACATGTTACTATGGCTCAAAATTTCCCCAGATCAACAGACAGCAATACTTTTAATAGAAGGTTTTTCTCAGGGTTTTATGCTCCCGAAGTTTGATGGAAAAGGTTGTACTCTGGTGCCTAATTTACCTTCAGTAAACAAACTTCCTTTAATTGTTGAACAGAAATTATTTCAAGAGGTAGAAGAAGGCAGAATGGCGGGTCCTTTTGAGCACTCTCCTTTTCTGAATTTAAGAATTTCCCCGTTGGGAATTGTTCCATAAAAAGAGCCCCAGGCTTATAGATTAACCCATCACTTATCATATCCAAATGGTAGTTCTTTTAATGATCAAATTGATCCTGCATTGTCATCAGTATCTCATATATCTTTTGATTCTGCTATAGATAAACTCAGGTTCCTAGGTGAGGGTGCTTTGTTAGCAAAGGCTGATGTTAAGTCTGCCTTCAGGCTTCTTCCTATACACCCTGACTGTTTTAACTGACTGGGAATTTATTTCAAAGGGTGTTATTAAGTATATAAATGCTTTCCCATGGGGTGTTCCTTAGCTTGCTTTTATTTTGAGGTATTTTCCACCTTTTTAGAGTGGGTGACTAAAAGAGAAGCTAGTTCTTACTTAGATGGTTTTTTATTTGTGGGAAGTAGAGATCCTTCTGAATTCCTTTATTTATTGAATAAATGTTTTGCTATTTGTAGACATATTAAGGTTACATTAGCTGAAGAAAAAACTGTGGGTCGGGTGACATGTTTAGAATTTTTAGGTATAACCATAGATTCCATGAATATGGAATTTAGACTTCCTTTAGATAAGATTGATAAAATTTCCCAATTGTTAATTAATTAATTAAAAACATGGTGTTGTTGGAATTATTTCCAATCATAGTAGCGATAGAAATATGGGGCCATGCTTTTCAAAATAGATGTTTGCCAGCACTGATAATAAAGGAGTTGTGTTTGCCATCAACTACCTTACTCCAAATCTCCACCAGTTAATAAATTACTAAGGTATTTAGTCTTCAAGAGCATGTCATTGAATATGTGGATTAAAGCTTGTTTTGTTCCTGGGAAAGAGAATTGTTTGGCAGACTCACTTTCTCGCTTCCAAATGAATCGATTTTATCAACTAATGCCCGAGATGGATCTGAATGGAGTTCCATGCCCTTGTCGTTTATGGGAGCTGATATAGTGTCTGGATTTATCCAACATTCTTTAGCCAAAGCTACTTGAAAGAGTTATGTTTCCTCTTGGATGTTGTGGATTTCTTTTTTAGGTATTAATGATATGGAACATTTTTCTTTTTCAGAAGAAGTAGTACTGTTATTTCCTAAAGGAGAAGTCCAGCCTAGGCTTTTTAGGCTGGGCTTCTCCTCTGGGTCACAGGAGTACAATTAGTTTTGCGCTCCTGAGACCCATATTCAGCAGAGAGCAGTCTGAAGTCTGCTCTCCGCTGACGTCACTGCTGTCAGTCGAGGCAGCGTGTCATCCCGACTTCCCAAGTCTGGATCCACCAGCTGCCTTGATTGATGGCAGTCTCCCCGCCCCTCCACAGCTTAGCACTCCAGTGAGTGTGGAGAAGCAGAGAGGAGAGACGCTGACTGACAGTCAGCAGCTCTCCTCTCTGGGATCTGTGAAAACTGAGCCATCTGCGATGTTTGGTGGCTCTGTTCTCAGTGCAGAGATGGCGGGGGACAGACACAGCATCGGTCTGATGCTGCATCCACATAGGTAAGTATGAATTAAAAAAAAAACATACTTCTCTTTTAATGATTTGATAGTCAAGAATATTCTTGGTCACATATCAACAAAACATTAGCTGGAGTTTCCTTTTTTCTGAAATGGAATTCTTTACCTCATTGTTTGAGTTTTTTTCTGTCAAACAGGCTTTAAAAGATTATAAAAAAGCCAATCTGATTAGGGATAAGCGCGCTCCTATTTCTATGGATTTATTGGGTAGATTGTGTAATATCAATAATACGGTTTGTTTTTTAAAATAAGAATCGTTTTTTTTTTTAGTCATATTTTCAGTCCATTTCTTTGGAGCCTTTCATATATCGAAATTAGTATCTGCTACAAAAATGATTCACACAGGTATGAAACTTTTGAACGTTGTTGTGGAAGATGGCCGATTGAGGATTTTTATTCCACACAGCAAGGCTAACAGATTCAGCAAGGGTCAATGGATTTATTTGAATGCATGTCCCGTTCAGGATGTTTGTCCGGTTTTGCTTTTGAAACAATATCTGTTAGTGAGACCTGGTTTTAATGATACTTTATTCATTCATGTTACTGGTTATCCATTAACTAGATATCAGTTTAATTGTTTTTCTAAGAAGTGTTTAAGTTCTTTGAATTTGAGTTCAGCAAAGTGTCATCTCATTCTTTTAGGATTGGTGCTGCAACTGAAGCTGCTAAAATTGGTTTTCCGGTAGATGATATTAAAAAGTTAGGTAGATGGAGATCAGATTCATACAAACTGTGTATACATCCTAACAATTTTGTATGACTTTTTTTTACATATCAGCCTTATAGTGTGTGGATTCTTGGCCACTTTTTTATTTATTGGGCCAAGAAGAGAGCAAGTTTAAGAACCTCTTCCTCCAACTTGAGTCTCGATCCTGCATTGTTTAAAGTTTACTGGAGTGGTTGGAGAGGGATGGTGTGGGCTGATTTGCATTTTTAGTTTGGGAGATTATTTGATTGTTGGACACAACCTGATATTCTTATTATTCATTTAGGAGGGAATGACATCGGTCAATAGAGGACTTTGGATCTTATTTTCAACATTCAGCAAAGCATTCCGATTATTCACTTAGTTTCCCCTAGAACTGTAATAGGTGACATGACGGAATGCTGCTCCTTCCACTTGTCAGTTGGGGTAAATGGTTAAAAAACATTTTGGAAGTAAGATATCATTCAGCCCGAGCCGTAGTGGCTGGCCTGTGCTTTAAGTGATGTTACATGGAAAATGTTAATATTAAAATAGTAAATGGTTTTTAAGATAAATGTAATATGTTATACTGTTATTAAACCAATAATAAAGCTGCGGCCGATATTTATCCACTATTTATTGTCTGGATTAAATTTTTGAGTGTTTAGGTGAATGCTTGCTGCCTTCTATCCCGTGTAAGGAAAAAGGGGGGTAAAGCCTGTTTCAAGGCCCTCCTTTCCTCATGGGATCTGAGGCAGTTTGTAGTCTCCCCAAAAGAGTTTTAAAATAGGTCAATTTCATTGTCCAGCAAGTCAACCAATTAGAGGACATTCCAGTAATTGGGGGTCAGTGTAGGATAGGTCAAAATAGGCTTCATGACCCCCTAGAATGTTCTAGAAATCCAGGCTACCCCTATAAAAGGGGGCTCTGAGTAATAGAATTTGCCATTCGCCAGAAGAAGATAGAAGAAGAACAGCTATTATTACATTTTCCCCTCAGAGCTTTCTTTTTAAAATGTCCCCTATCCAGGCTCCTACATATGTACGACCTGCGCCGCTCTATGTGTCCCTCTTGCACTACCTGTGTGTACAGAGCTCTAAACGGCTGCATGTACAGTTGTAGTCTCAGCATAGAGTGTGCCTGTAAAAGAGATTCCTACAGAACTCCATAGATCTCAGCACCATAGGGGCACAAATAGAACAGCATGTGGGAGCATAGCTGGGGGACAATGTAACCCATTTTTAGCAGACAGCAGGCTCAAGCCCGCTGTCGGCTAACTTCAGCGGGCCGATCCAGGCTTGAGAAGGATCGCAACCACATGGTCGGAATCCACCCACATGCCTGGACTGGCACCTGGCTCAGTCTCTTAGCAAGCCACTAAGAGCCTGAGCTGACCGCTCCTGTCTCCTCCACAGCCCAGTGCTCCAGTGAGCGTGAGGGGCAGAGCAGCAAGAATTGTGAGAACTGAGCGATCGGCGGTGTTTGAGTGCTTGGTTCTCCGTGTTAGAGCCAGCGGGGGATAGATGCAGCATCGGACCAATGCTGTATCCAGCTATGTAAGTATGAATCTGAAAAAAAATCCCCATACTACTCTTTTAATACACCCAAACCTTTACCTATTTGGCAGGAGCCAAATGACATGTATAACAGTGGTAGTACTACCTCTTCCTTAAAATAGAGCTAAGCACATTAATTTAACTATTTCCCAAAAGAGATACATTTAAGGAATGCATTGCATGATAGACGCCCCAATTGTTTGCGCTCTCAACTAAACTGTCAAGTTTGGCTGCTGTAACTGATTGTATATGTAGAACCATGGCAACTGCAGATCAAACAGAGGCTAAAATGGCTTCTTCTTTGGCTGTAAAAGCTTGGTGAGTTTAGTTCGGCTTTAACAACCAGTGACTTCACTGGTCCCTGTCATTTACAAGGCTGGGAATCATGGTGTGGCAAGTGAGTTTGGGGAGGGAGATCTGTGCTGAGGGGTCTGCACCTGGAGGGGGAGGGGGGGATAGGGGTTGTCTGTACTGAGGGGTCTGTATTGGGAAGATAAGGAGGAGTGTTTCAACTACTGAAGGGTCTGTATTTGGGAGGGGTGTCTGTACTTGGAAGATTATTATTATACAGGATTTATATAGCGCCAACAGTTTACGCAGCGCTTTACAACATTAGGGAGGACAGTACAAGTACAATACAATTCAATACAGGAGGAATCAGAGGGCCCTGCTCGTTAGAGCTTACAATCTAGGGAGGGGGGTTCCTGTACTGAGGGGTTTGTACTGAGGGGAAGGGGGTGTTACTACTACTCAGGGGTCTTTATTGGGGGCGTCTTTACTGGGAGGTCTGTACTGTAGAGAAGGGGGCTGAGAGGAGTCTGTACTGGGGAGAAGTGGGGGTTTCTACTACTTTGGACTTGTTCACATGTGAGGATGGGTGGTAAAACCCTATTACTGCTACCTACTGCTACAACTGCTACCCCATTTAGCTGCCAGGGGTGTACACATGCTGCAGCCACAGTGCTTTGATGGTGACCATTTGTGGACTGCAGTCGTCATTCCACAGATTGGATGGGGTTTAAGTTTGGGCACTGACTAGGCCATGCAAGGACATTTACCTTTTTCTCCTTCAACCACTGTGTGGTCATTTTTGCTGTGTGCTTTGGGTCATTGTCATGTTGGAAAGTAAACAATCTTCCCACTGACAACTTTCTGGCAGAGGGCAGCAGATTTTCCTCAATAATTTGATGGTATTTTGTCTCATCCATTTTTTCCTTCTATCCTGGCAAGTGCTCCAGTTCCTGCTGCAGAGACACACCCCTATAACAGGATATTACCACCTCCACGCTTTACTCTAGGAATGGTGTTATTTGGATGGTAAGCTGTATTGGATTTCCGCTAGACATATCTTTTGATGTTGAGGCCAAATAAGTCAATTGTAGTCTCATCTGTCCACCTTAAATGCACCTTGACGATTCTGAGGCTACAAGAAAAGGTGGAAAAAGGTGTTATGGTCAGATGAGACTAAAATGTAATTATTAGATGTATAATTTATGCGTACCTTATGTTCCTTGAAAGCCCGATGGTGCTCCTTGGATTTTGGACCCCTCTATGCATCTAGGCTGTGAAGACGTCTCACGCATGTGGTATCCCCTTATTCGGGAGGGGTAGCAGATTGTTTTTTGGGGGTGTAATTGCAAGTATGCCATGTGTGAGAAAGAGGTTCGCCATGCCTCTTACTAAATACCTTACTAAATACCTTGTGGAGTCTACTTTTCAAAAAAGGGTCATTTGAGGGGTGTACTATCCTGGCATGTTAGGACCTCAAAAAATGAGATAGGTAGTCAGTACATTAGGATTTATCATTTTTTTTAATATATGTGCTTAGGTTGTAGACTCTATAACTTTCATACAGACTTATGTAGCAAAGAAATGTAGTAGAATAAACTTAGGTCTAAATTTATAAAGAAAGATTACAAAATGTTATAACCAAAACTAAGAAAAAAATGAAAAAGGCAGCGGTGATTAAATACCACCAAAATAAAGCTCTATATGCCTTAAAAAATGATAATTTAAGCTGGGTACAGTGTTGCATGCTTGAGTAATGTAGTAGTAGTATTAGTGGGCAGGAAGGGGGTGAAAGTATCCGGTATTGAAGTGGTTAAGCATATAACAAGTATATAATCAATAAATTGTTACTTAGCTTTAAATTAGGCATTTCAGCCAATTCTGATGTTTGATGTTTGCTCTGCAATCAGGATCTTCCCAGTTGCTTAGGGAATATGGACATATCTGGTCCAGATCTTCCTTCCAGACCCCGTGTCTTCCTTCCAGACTTCCAGCCCTGTGTTCAGCATATGGCTATTTAATCTTCTTTCCTCCCGCAAACATCACTTGCTGTAAGCAGCTCATTTACAGAAAGTTAATTAGCCTCTGAATAGAGAAAGCATGGTTTCTGATTTTAAGATGGTAGCAGGTAGTTAAAATGTATTGTTATACATATTAGGGATAGTCCCAATGCTTGAGTCAAATGGGTGTTCGTTTGTTCGCAGACACACATCAGGTTCACATCGGGTGTTCATTTGTTCACAGAACAAGCGAACATATGGGGCGTTCGCGGCAAATTCGAGCGCTGCAGAGTGCCCCATATAGCGCTGCGAGATCGCAATGCATTGATGGCTGCTGATTGGCCAAAGCATGCACCTGACCTGCATGCTTTGGTCAATCACAGCACAATCTGCTGTGAGAGCCATGACTGGCCAAAGGTAGGGGCCTTTGGCCAATCAATGCTCAGGGGGATAAGTCCACACCCCACACTATATAAGGCTGCTTACACGGTGGCCGTGTATAGTGTGCATTAATGGAGAGAGATTGAGAACTTGAGCTAGATTAGGCAGGTTAGTTAGTGGCTGCAGGAGGTTTAATATATATATATATATATATATATATATATATATATATATATATATATATATATATATTGGTGTGCATGTTATCAGGCCAAAATTTGGGTAGTTTCTGTTGCCATTATGATTTAAAAAGAGTAAACACAGTTGATTGATAATAAATGGCTTCAGCCAATCACTAACCATGAGTCAAAGAAAAGTTTTTGTGTTATCATTGTTATTCTCTGAAAAATGGCCAAGAAATCATAAATTCTGCCAGGGTATGTAAACTTATGAGCACAACTGTATATACAGTGCAGCCATGGCAGAGTATTTAATAATACATTAAAATGGTTAAAGGGAACCCTATGGCAGAATTAAGAAAAAAAATGGCATGGCCCTTTGGGTCTGGTATAGATTTTAAGGGGAACTCCATGCCAAAATAAAAAGAAATTGGCGTGGCGTCCCTTCCAAAATCCATACCAGACCCTTATCTAAGCAAGCAGCCTGGCAGGCCAGGAAAGGAGGGGGGACAAGCGAGCGCCCCCCCTCCTGAACCATACCAGATCACTTGCCCTCAATATGGGGAGGGTACTTTGGGGTCCACCAATAGGTTTCTTCCCCCCAACCCTGGCCCAGCAGGAAAAATAGAAAAAAAAAGAAGCTCCGCCTCGATGGGAGGCTTTCCGACGACTGCTGTCTCATGGCTGCGACAGCTGTTATATAGGCAAGGGCGGGGCCACCGGTGACATAACCCAGTGACATTATGTGATATCAGAGGGGGCAGGGTAATCCTGTTACGTCAGCGCCTGGCCCCGCCCTTGCCTATATAAGAGCTGTCATAGCCAAAAGACAGCAGTCGCTGGGAGGCCTCCCAGCGACTCCCATGCACACTGCTACACTCTTTCCAGCAAACTATGCAATGAAAAACAGGGATATTTAGTTCACATATATTGCAATACATGTTTAAGCTGACATGGGGGCATAAAGAACCAAGGTGGGGGAGAGCAACCAGGTTCAGATCTGGTCACTGACCTGCGTTACAACAGAAAAAACATATACCTGTGCTCAAATAAATCCCAAGAGTTTGCTGGGAAGGGTGTAGCAGTGTGCCGAGGGTCCATCCAGAATTTTTAGTGCTAACATGTGGTCACACCCCTTTAGCACCCGATAGTTCTAATACATGCACAAGCTATTGGGATTTGAGCACAGGTATATATTTTTTCTGTTGTAACGCATGTCAGTGACCAGATATGAACCTGGTTGCTCTCCCCCACCTTGGGTCTTTATGCCCCATGTTGGCGTGGTGTCCGTAGCATTTGCAGTGGCAAGGCAGTGTAGGACTGGCCAGAAGAGGGATTACTTTGACGCCGTTGGTCAGCTAAAACATGTGTGACAATATATGTGAACTAAATAACCCTGTTTTTCATTGCATATCTTGCTGGGAAGGGTGTAGCAGTGTGCAGAGAGTCCATCCAGAATTTGTAGTGTTAATATGTGATCACACTCCTTTAGCACCTGATAGTAGTTCAAATACATGTACAAGCTATTGGGATTTAAGCACAGGTATATCTTTTGTTCCTGGGACATGGCGCGACCCCAATCACATGGGTTCTTTGCCCATATGATCGGCTATGTCCAATCACAGCCAATTACATGTAAACAAGGAAGTGTCATTTATCATCTCTCCTCGCCTCACACTGACAGAGTGTGAGGTGAGGAGAGCCGATCAGCGGCATCTCCTCACAGGGAAGATGTGAAAAGGCAATCAGGGCACTGATCATCAGTGCCCTGATTACAATGCAGCTCCAGCAGTGCCCATTAGTGATGCCAGTCTGTGCCCATCAGTGACACCAGTCTGTGCCCAGTGACACCAGTCTGTGCCCATCAGTGACACCAATCTGTGCCCATCAGTGACACCAGTCAGTGCCCATCAGTTATGACAATCTGTGCTGCCTTTCAGTGCCCATCAATGCCTGCCAATCAGTGCCCATCAGTGCTGTCCATCAGTGCCACCCAACAGTGCTGCCTATCAGTGCCCATCTGTGCCACCTATCAGTGCCGCCTATCAGTGCTCATTAGTGCTGTATATCAGTGTCACCTATCAGTGCCTGTCAGTGCTGCATATTAGTGTCTCCTCATCAGTGCCACCCCATTAGTGCCCATTAGGGCTGCCTCATAAGTGCCCATCAGTGCAGCCTATCAGTGCCCATCAGTGCAGCCCCATCAGCATCAAATTACTTATTAACAAAATTTTCTGACAGAAACTAAGAAAAACTTTTTTATTTCAAAATTTCGTTTTTTAGCAAAAAATAAGAAACCCAGCGGTGATTAAATACCATCAAAAGAAAACTCTATTTGTGTAAAGAAAATTATTTAAAATTAATTTGGGTACAGTGTTGCATGACCGCGCAATTGTCATTCAAAGTGCGACATTGCTGAAAGCTGAGAAATGGCCTGGGCAGGAATTGGGTGAAAGTGCCTGGTCTTGAAGTGGTTAATAAACTTATTTTTAAAGAAACCCTCTTACTCCTCCAAACCTAGATCCACAATCATAAGAAAATAGACAACAAGAAAGAACACATTGTGCAGTATTATTCATGAAAACATTTAAAATCAATCCACAAAGTGCGCACTCACATATAAAATAATGTCAGGTTGAAAAATGTCTCTAACATCACTAGTAATGGAAGGAGCCTCTCACACTTGCCTAATTTTCTGCATTTCCAGGAGTGCGTTCCACAGACTGGAAGTAATATCAGTGGACGTGATGTCACGGACCACTTGCCCTGCCCAACACATTTCGTCTCTATCTTAACATTGTTATGGCAAGATGCTCTTTCCATTATTAATTCCAGTTTCCAAAGAGACAATGAGAAAAACAAAGCTTACATAGCTTCCCTCTCATACTAAAACCTTACAATCATTCAGGTTAGCTCCCCTATTGGTTAAAACGTGTACCAAATTGCCCATTGTTTGTAAAATATTATATTGTCCCAAATGTCACGTCTACCCCAACGCAGGTGGTCAGACACTATAGCTAGCTACTGTGTGCTTCACCTATAGCAGCCCCCTTTCCCTTAAGGAAAGCAGGCCTACTGGTACTTGGTTGCCCCCAGGACTTATACACAATGCTATAGTGCCTGGCAGTCACAACAGGGCAGACACAAACAGAGCAAACAATAGACTACTTGCAGTTTAGCAGACAGATAGCGTGGTTTTATGACAGTCCAGGTAAAAGGCAGGCTGAGTTCAGGGAATAGTCCAATATTCAATCCAGGTCACACACAGGGAAATCCAACGGCAAAGCAGGGCAGACAAACGGGAGGCTTGATCAGGAACAATGCAGGTAACTCTGTCTCTATCACAAGCAAGGGATAGAGTGTTCGGTTTGCTTATGTCAGGTGACTGACCAGATCAATCACCTTGCAGGTGTCAGGGAATCCCTGTGAGATGCCTCGCACATAGATGTGCACAAGCGCATAGCGTTTCCCTAAGAATGGCTAACAGGCATGCACATGTGCGCAAAAGTCTGTGATTGCGGGTGCACATATGCACGTGCGCGGGCATAATCCCATTGTCAGGAAAGGTTCCCTCCGCTGGTAATACCTATCATTTGGCATGCAGTACTAAGGTCCACCAGCAGGTGTCTCCTGGCAGTTTGGAACTGTCAGGAGAGCCTTTCCCTGCTGGTATTATGTGATCTTTGGGCCGCAGTACTGTCGTCCACCAGCGGGTGGTTTCTGGCAGTGATGGGAGTAAGTCACACATGTGCAAGTCACAAGCAAGTCTCAAGTCTTAACCTTCAAGTCCCAAGCAAGTCCCAAGTTACTGTGGCGAAAAGCAAACAAATCAAGTCGAGTCCCTGCTAGAAGTCAAGCAAGTCAAGTCAAGTCATTTATTTTGGTCAAGTCACAAATTAAGTCAAAATACTGATCTACCCCGAAGCCGGGACTCGGGGGGAGCTTTCTTTTGGGGGGGGGCGGCTTTTGCCTAGACCAAGACACAGCACTGGTGGTGCCAAGTCATTGCAAGTCATTGCAAGTCAAATAGCCCAAGTCAAAGTCAAGTCGCAAGTCATTAGTGACAAGTCAAAGTCAAGTCAAGTTATTTATTTAATTTTGTCAAGCAAGTCGCAAGTCCTCAAACAGGTGACTCGAGTCTGACTCGAGTCAAGTCATGTGACTCGAGTCCCCCACCTCTGGTTTCTGGCAGTGTGGGGCCTACATTACCTCTTGCAATCAGGCATCACCTGATTGAGTCTGATTGAGATGTGTATAAATACCCAGCAAGTGCACCCACACCTTGCCCTGGTATTGTCCCTGTACCCTGACCTGCAGCCTGTTTATCTGTTATCCTGAACCTGAACCCTGATTCCTGATTCCTGTATCCTGAACCTGTTTGAATCAGTTCCTGTATCCCTGGATCCTTGCCCTGCAGCCTGATTCCTTCCATCTTGTTCCCTGTCTGCTTACTCCTGGCCCCCCATCTGCTGATCTCCTGTTTTTGACCATGTCCTGGCTTGACTACGATTCTGGTACTCCCTTTTGCTATATATGCTGGTTGGTTTATTATCACTGTTTGGTTGTTCAGTTTGTTCACTCTGTTTGTATTGGTGGTGTGTTCACATTTACTTTAATAAACTTACTTACTTTCACCTATTTATGTCTGGTTCACTCTGTCGCAGTCACACAGTTCTAGTCACATCTGGTTTATGACATCCTCTTGGCTCCAGACGGCCTATTTAAAGGGAGTCTAGCCTCCTATCCTTTGCTGACTGATCTTTAGCTGTGTCTTCTATCCTGATCTGATCCTGTGTGCTCTTCTAGTTGTTGACCTGGCTTGTTCTTTGACCTTGGCTGTGTATCCTGTTCCTGTTCTGCTTCTCACCTCTGACTCGGCTCTGTTCCTGACTATGGGTCTGTCTATGATTTGGTACCATGCTGCCTGCATGCTGAGGACCCTGGCTATTCCTGAGACTCTGCTTCTGCCTATGATCCTGGCTTCTGTTAAACCTCGGGTGCCTGCCTGGCTGTCTCCTGCTCCAGCTCTGCACATCGCTGCATACTCCAGTCTCCAGAACCCTGACAAGCTGCCAACCCGGAATCATCCACATCAGGCACTCGTGTCCCTCTGTCCTTCGGCTTCCTCTGTCTCATCCTCAGTGGGGCCAGGACAGGAGATATAACAGAGGCCGACCTCATCAACTCAGTCTCCTATCAGGTACATGACAGCAGGTGAACAAAAACAGGGGGAATACAACAGCTAACACCCGGATGCTGGAATGAGGAGCAGGAGCACTAAGTGATCCTGACACATATCTATTCTTACAGCTATGTACCCATTCCTTCACTTCCATGCTAGAATTTCACCTATTTAATCCAAATCTCAGTTGAGGGTGCTTGTGGCAGCATTTAGCAGGTGGGGAACTACACTGCGCTCATAAGCTCCAGTACGGTTGGACACAGCATGAAGGAGACATTGCACAAGGTCATTGTTAAGTTGAATGGTAATAATATCTGAAATAAGTTTCCACACCCCTCTCTAAATTCCTTCAGTGGGTGCAGTTTACCTACCTGCAAAAATAGGAGACAACTACTGTCACCATCAGATGCCCAAATTCTGAAGGAAGACAGGTATTCATCTGGACAGAACAAAGGAAACCACCCCATGGAAGACGGGGTGATACTGGCGGAGACAGAGTATGAATAGTAAGTAAGGAATTGGTGGTGGAAAGGTCCTGGTACAAGGGAGGGACCTATGGGACATGAGCCAAGTTTTGGCCCGCTATAGATTTTTCTAGTGCGGTATTACTCAGAGTTTTTGCAACATGATTTCTCCAAATGAGTATTCTGCTCAGAACCACAATGAGTACAGTTGGCTCATACCTAGTTATTGGTTTCTTCATAGTTTAAAGCAGAATATGTGAGATGATTGTACATCATCACATATTTTTACTAAAGAGCAGCAAAAGGGTAAATTGTTAATGTTAGCATCCATCTCTTTTGTCCCAATGTTTCTGCATATGCTTAGAATTTCATTTTGTTTATGTCTAGTATTCTAGTCGCATATTATGAATTCTTGGCTGGACTGTGAAATAATCCTACTGTAGACTTCTCTTATTATTACAGACAGGCTGTTGTAGTTATATGCAGTAAGTGTTTTCAATAATAAATAAGCTCTTTAAAAAGTAAATCATCTTTAATTTACAACACTCTAATTTACTGGTTGAACCTTAATATTGCAGCTGTTGTTGCTGTGTTAGTATATTATGTGCCAACTAGTGATGGGCCGTATGGGGGCCCAGGTACTGCCTTGGGGAACATGTATCAATGCAAACATTTTTTTTTTAAATATTGTTTTTAAAGGAGCAGTGATTTTAACGATACTCAAAGTGAAACAATAAAAATGAAAAATTCCTTTAAATATATTGTGCCTGGGGCATCTCATTAGTCTGCCTGTAAAGTGGCACATCCGTGCCATGTTAGAACCTTCTGCAACAAAACTGACATATATAAAGAAAAAAATTACATTTAAATTGATTTTCCCTGCAAGCTTTCTTTGTTTTGTAAACAATGGCTTGGCAGCCAGTCTGTATGATGAGGCCGCATTTTAGTGCATATGCTTCCCCGCTAACAGCTGAATGAAAAAAAACCCATTGTCGGCACTACAAAAAGAAAATTGAAAATAAAAATGGTGCGGAGGTCCCCCCAATCCATATCAGGTCCTTTGGGGCCCCCACACCAAAATGGATTTTGAGAGGAGCCCCCCTGCCCCAAAGCACCCAACTATATTGAGGGCATGTGGCCTGGTATGGTTCAGGAGGGAGGGGGCACTCGGTCGTTCCCTTCCTTTCCTGGCCTGCCAGGCTACTTGCTCGGATAAGGGTCTGGTATGGATTTTGGGGGGACCCCACGCCATTTTTTTTTACATTTTGGCCTGGGGTTTTCCCTCAAAATCCATACCAGACCTCAGTGTCTGGTATGGATTTTTGGGGGGACCCTATACCAGTTTTTATTTTTAATTTCGGCATGGGGTTCTCCTTAAAAACCATACCAGACCCAAAGGGTCCGATATGGATTGAAGAGACCCCCCATACGTTTTTTTTTTTTACATTTTTGTATTGCCAGAAAAAAAATTTTTTCATTCAGCTGTCAGCGGGGCTTACCCGCTGACAGCTGATGACTCATCCGTTGTTAAGGACGTGATGGGCGGCTTCCTGATCCACTCCTTAACAACCAGCTATTCATTGTGCTCTGTGCCTTGATTGGGAAAAAACTTTTGCTTCAGCCAATCAGGGCCCTAGAATGCACTGGCAGCGTGCAGTGCATTGTGGGGTGCTCTGCAGGCGAATTTCCTACCCAGTGCCCCGCAAGTTCGGGTGTTCGGTGAACCACGGAACGTGCCCTGAACAGTTCGCCCATCTCTAGTGCCTACTAATGAAAGGAAATAAAATAAAGACCATGCCTTATTTTACCTTCAGGAAGATGACTATGAATAGAGATGTCAATTGATTTGTCAGATTTAACATTCCTCCTGAATTATGCAGTCACTGTGCAAAGTTTTGGGAAAAAGTAAAAAGTATAAAAGGATTTGTACCTTTTTATTTTGTTGACATTCTAGGGACTCTCCCCTGCTGCTTTTCTACCATCCTAGTCCTGTTTGAAGCTTTCTACCCTTTTTAAAGCAAATCTAGGGAAGTTGTGATATAGAACATAGCACCATAAAAAGTAAATAAGCTACTGGTGCATATGCTCAAGATTATCTAAATACATGTGCAGCTTTTATATGTGGTGATAACCCCCGGAGGGGCCACTAGAAATAAATTGGGTACCTTTTACCTGTTCAGAGGCTGCCTTCGCAGGTTTCAGTCCCAGAAGCACACTGACAATCCCAGGTTCCTTCTAGGGGTGTCTTTTGAAGATTTATAGCAGATCTTGAACAAAATGCAGAGAGGAGGATTAAGGGTTGCAGGATACTCAAGGCACAAAATCTTGGAGAACAATTGCCCTGAAAAATCCTGTTCCAGCAGTATTTGGCCCTTCAGTAGTAGCCTCAAAATAATGCTGATAGTGGAGGGGGAAAAGTGAATCTGAGACCCTATATGAGCAGTCACGGTCCTTAAGCAGCAACTTCCGCAGGCAAATTTCAGGAAGCAGTTCTGTACCTGGAGACTTAGGCGAAAGGCACCTACCCCTCCAGCCAAACTTCCTCAGGCAGGATGCCTCCAGGAAGTTTCCTTAAGTCCAGCTTTACTCATGCCCTCAGCCAAAACACCTGCTGACGCCAAGCAGCAGTAACATCTATGGAACACACACATGCATGCTCCTCCTCCCACGGGAAGAGGGCTCAGGGGAAGAGAGTGTCAGAAACCATTAATCAGTCTGAGACAGAAGTACAGTTAAATCACACTTGTCCAGAGTTCAGGAACCAGAACGGATAGTCAGACAAGCCAAAATGTCAGGGATCCAGAGAACAGCATAGTAGAACAGCAAGCAGGATCTAGAGCCAGAAGGAATGTCAGCCAAGCAAGTCTTTACCAGGAACACAGGAGCGTCTCTAGAGATGTGACCAAGGAGAAGGCAGAGATCATCTGGACTGGATGGCTTAAGTAGGCAGGACTGACGAGCAGGATATCATCAACAGGTGAGTCACTGTGGAGAGATAGGAGCTGGCAATTAGCCGACAGCTGAGTGGCCAGCTCAGAGAAGGAAGGGCTAAGCCCAGCCATGACAGGGAGCTCTGATCAGATCCTCCCTAATATTGATTTTCTCCCCAGCCACAACTTCTAAGTCAGCGTCCCAGGGATTCGCTAGGGTCAAATACTTATTCATAACCCAGGGATTGATCCTTCCACACTTCTTGAACATTTATCCAGAGGCAGGCAGAAGCAATCAACCTTGTTTCTTATATTGGACATTGGGGGGATAGTAGGTTCTACTAATCATCATCTTTACATCAGTCACACTGCATATATTTTTATATATATTTTGTAAAGGTGTTGACACAGAACGTGCTGTTCTTTATGTTATGTTTTACTAGTTTATGTTGTATTAACTGTGATTTCTACAGAACATTGTGATATTGTAGGGAGTTATTCCAGGAATTACAAACCCTGAAAAAAAAAAATGCAAAACAAGTTTTCTACATCAGCATAGCCATCCTGGAGCCCATCACCCTGCATTAGTGAGAACCCTGTATGACATGTACTCCTTTATACTCAGTGGCAGGGTAAATTGGTGCAGCATGGTGTGCCAGCAATAACACAGTCCAGGTGCAACGTAAAGAACTTGTATTGAAATAAAGCAAAGACAGTTCACAACAAAACCAGTGGGGAGACACTCACGAATTCCAACAGCATGTAGCTGAGCTGACAACACCTCATTGGAGGGGCAGACTGCAGCCTGGCCATCTCGCACTAAAGCAGGAAGAAGTCCAGAGAAGTTGTGAACTCTACACCTTCCCTCTTCGTCTGTAAACTTTCCCTGCTGCTAGTACTGTTCCTGACAGATGGGTGACCTGTCCCTACACCACCCACTCACAAATGCGTGCCAAAACTTGGGGAACAAGGACTTAAAAAGACCCTGCTGACCCAAGATGGCTGCCAAGGGTCACCTGGATGCAGCACAGCCAACCGTAGCGTTGCCCCCAGGCATCAGGAATCCATTGAGAAACTAATTTTCCCCTGACTTCCTCTCCAAGCTGTGATGCCGCTCTGGTCGAGCGCCACCTACAGTGGAGGAAGCAGGCTGCACCTGCCTACAAAGGAACAACACTGTCATAACATATTTAGGTACACTTCAAGAGAATGGTAAAACAATGATCCTTTTGTTTATACATTACAATGAGCTACTTGTTCAGAAACCTGTAACAAAAAAAGTGTTGTGTTCTTTTACACAAATATACAGCCAGCAGCCTCTCGTTTCAGAACAGCATGAATACTTTACAGCATGGATTCAACAAGGTTTGCGGAACAGTTCTTAGGGAATTTTGCAACATTAACTCAATAGCATTATGTAGTTTCTGAAGCTTTACGCATGCATGTATGATGTGTATCTCCCATAACACCTTATGTCAAAAGATTCATAATATGCATATAAAAAGCTGACCCTACCATTTGTGTGCTGCAACAGCAGTCTTCATTGGACAACATTTATTAACTATGTTCTTACTGTCGCCCAGTTTTCCTATTAACTGAACAGAGAGGAACTTGGAATGGTATTTTCTATAGTAATTAACATAAGACACGTCTGATTTGGAATCATGTAATGATGGTGATGTAAGTATAGTTAAAACATAGTAACTGGTTCTAAATGATGTGGAGGAAAGATGTTGAACAAGATAACAATGATTAAAAGAGTATGTTCCTAGCTGCTACAATTTCTCACCTACCCTCCTAAAAACTCTTTACAAGGAATTTGAGAGTAATAATTCATGCGATGCTCAACTGCCCCAAGCACATTAAGCTTAGCCAGTGCTGGTACCTTATGCCCTCTCATATACAGTATATAATAGAGGAGTAAAGATATCACTTTTTTTCCATGTTGTACATAACATTTGTATTTATATCTGTTCTTCATTTTTTATTCTCAACACCTGTGTATTCCCTTGTTGTTGCCCTGTGCACCAGAAATGTCTGCCCTGGATGTTTTGCAGTAGAATATGAATCTAAACTGGTCCAGAGTCAATTTCATCAGTCACTAGACACAAGAGGTTCAACGGCCAGAATCTGTTATTCTCCCATTTTCAACCCCCAAGACAAGGTTTGGCTTGAAACAAAGAATATCCAGCTTGAAGAGGACCCCCAGTCATATTTCTGAAAATGTAAAGTCAGCAGCTACAAAAACTGTAGCTGCTGACTTTTAATAAACAGACACTCACCTGTTCCAGGATCCAGCGCTGCGCTCACCTGAGCTGATTTTTCCACCGATCTTTGGTCCCCAGCATCGGCAGCTGTAAAAGAACCAAGCTCCAATGGATATGAAACGTAATAAGCACAATACCAGTCCAGCTGCAGTAAAAAAATTGTCAAGATGGCAATAGAAAATATAGAAAAAAGTCCACTGCGCTAGGGCTAGTAAAAATGATATACACAAATATAGAACAGTCCCAGTAATATAGTTATATAAAGTGTTCGTGCTCAAAGTTGATATATTTGTGCTTCAATGTGCTCAGACTTGGGTGCCCCACATAGATGTAGACTCACCCCCTGGAGTTGACCAACTATTGCTAGCATGGAACTTTAAGCAGTGGGGAGACCCCTGTAGAGATCCGCTGCTGGCGTCTCATACAGTGCAGTTCCTCATACAGATAAACAAACCAAAAGAATCCTCATTACACAAAATATTGTTCCAAAATGTTTATTAAAAGCATTTAAAAATAAAAAGTATCACTCACATGTTAAGGTGCCTGAAGATCCTGGCACCCGGCATGTGTAACAGGGGATTTTTTTTGGGAAAATCGTCCCACAGTGGTGGTAATTACCGCTATCGCGGTGCTGCTTGATTCCCTGTGTTTGTGCGGAAGTGTGTTGCAGTGATGCGATAATACCTTAACGCGTTTCAGCCAATCAGTGGGCCATCATTAGGAAGCTCTAGTTCCGCCATTTTGGGTGAGGGCATTTATACCCTCATTCGGCGTTTTGGAATTGATTATTACAATCACCTGTTAGTACTTTGTCAGTGCGTACAATCTAGTATTTATTTTTTTATTAAAATGCTTAACCCACGCAGTCTTACCTGAAAGCCTTGATGCGCAAAAAAAAAGGACATTGAAATTAAAAGACCTTAAGAGAACCAGCAAACCAGCATGGCAACATACAAAATAAAAGCCAGGGAGTCTGTCCATCACACCCCAATTAAAATTAGGTGACTCCAAAAGCTTGTACAAAAAGTACGGTTTTCAATTTCTTTCGGAATTTCAAAAAGTCATTCTCAAGTCTCAGTTTCAGAGGCAAGGAGTTCCAAAATTCAGCTCCTTGTACTTCACTCGTTCTCCCTCCGCATGTTTTCTTTTTAAAGTTTGGAATCTTCAGTATGGCCAAGTTCGCCGATCTCAAGGATCCGGCAGGCACATACTTGATGAATCTTTCCTTCAGATACTCTGGGCCACATCCATGCAATACCTTATGGACAAGGCATCCGATTTTGAACAGAACCTGTCCTTTAATGGGCAGCCAATGCAGGGCTCTAAGAGATGGAGTGATGTGATCACGATGACCAACACCTGTCAGTAACCTTGCTGCGGCATTCTGAACCAACTGGAGCTTGTAGATGGTACAAGCAGGCAAACCCAGATACAGGGCATTACAGTAGTCCAGTCGACTGCTGATAATGGCATTGATCATGGCGATCTTGTCAGAGTCTGCGATATAGCGAAAAGTCGCATGAACTCACCACCTGATTTACCTGAGGGCGCAAGGTCAACCTAGAGTCAAAGATGACGCCCAGGTCCTTGACCTGAGTGGCCGGAATTGGAAAGGGTTTAAAAGATTCCAGCCAGGACGGAAACAGGTTGGAATACACCTGGTTACTGAAAATGATGCATTCAGTATTGGTGCCATTTAGCTTTAGACAATTGGCATCCATCCAGGATTGGATTTCCTCCAGGCAGGAGGCCAGCAGGACCTGATCCTCCCCTTTCTTGGATAATTTGAAGTAGATCTGGGTGTCGTCAGCGTAAACATGGAATGGGAGATTGTGACGGCGAATGATGTACAGCAGCAGCTTCATATAGATATTAAAAATGATCAGAGATAAAGCCGATCCTTGTGGGACCCCGCAAGACAGGGGACTATCGGAGGAATAAAATGGTCCCAACTTTACCCTCTGAACCCTGTCTCGTTCCTACCCATGCCAGAGCTATACCATCCATTCCCCCCACCATCTTCAACCTATCCACAAGTGTAGAATGGTCGATGGTATCAAAAGCTGCCAACAGATCCAGAAGTACCAAGGCCGAAGCTTCATTCTCATCCAAGGCCCAGAGTAGGTCGTCCTGGATTTACACACAGGCAACCATATATACCATTCCTACTACAATGTCAAAGTATTCTAATGCAAAAAATAAAAAATATATGATTCAAAATAAAAACGAGTTTATCCGTATATGATGCAATTTAACTTATACGAGGACCTCCGCTGGTGATAATTAATAGGTGTTTAAAAATTACCTACAGAGTGATCACTGGGTGAACGAAAGTGATATGCTAATTAGAGGCCATTTAGTATTGGAAAATTACATAGAAAGTGTTCATGAGGTGAATAAAATAATAAGAGGCCATCTAGTGGTCAAAAAAGGTTATTAACTTTAAATTAATGTTTAATACCTGAAATATGATTTTCAATAAGTGATTTTTTATAAAATATGTGATTCTTTGTAAAAAATGTGAATAATATCAACTTTTGGACATAAGGAGACAACATTAACCTAAATAAACAGTTAAACTGGACCCTGAAAACTAGTAATCTGTTGAAGAACAATTAGGATCAAGTTCAACGTTCATTCCCAGTGGTGATAATGTTTGAAGTTCCAAAATCCATTTAATTTCATTCTGTGATATTTGTTTAATCATATTAGCCCCTCTCCAGTGTCTATTGATAGTGTATTGCATAAAAAGATAATGCAGTTGGATCTTTATTATGTACCAGTCTAAAGTGGTTGGACACATTGTGTTTGGGGAATCCATTACGGATGTTCGATGTGGGAGACCTTTTCAGAAAAGCTGACAAAGTACAAAATAATGATTTAGACCAATGGTTTAAACAGCTACAAACCTCCATGGACAAACAGATCCACACATGGTGGGATATTTTCACGCTAGAACAATATATAGGTGACAATATCACGCCTAGAAGTCACAGATGGGACTTAGGTCCGAATGATGGGATGGTTGACCAGCAACTTACAGATGAATGGTTAGAGTTTTTTAATCAATGTGAGCAAAAGCTGCTGGGGCTAATTATACACAGGAGAAAGTGTAACTTGAAAAGTATTGAACAAAAAATTGTTCAAGAGTTAAAGGGACATATGTCACCCTTTATGAATACGGTAGAATATCAGGAGAAACAAACTAAACTACTAGAAGCAGTGCAAAAAATAGAAAGTGATACTAAAATTAAAAAACTAAAAAAGTATGCAAGGGACAAAAAGGATTATGCCAATAAAAAAATATAAATGGGAAGAAAATCCTATAACTAGCACTGAAGGCAACTCCGTAGAGACTAGACAGGTTCAAATCATACAAGATAATTTCTCCAGACCCCAAGCAAACACTCCACAATGACAATTTAAGCCTCCTCTTATGGGAAGAGTAGACTCACCACATCACCCTATCTCTACTTATAACAGATACGAACCATTACAGAATGCTCAATATCAATCACCAAACTCCTACACGGGCCCACCAGCCTATTCAAGACCCTGGAGGGGTTGAGGCAGGGGGAGGGGTAGAGGCAGAGCCAAAAACAACCAATACCATTATTTAAGAGATCCCCAATGGGAGGGGGCGAATGGAGGGAATGGAGAGAGCTGTACAAACCCCACCCCACTATTCCAAACCCTCCGCCCCAATGGGAACATACAAATCAAAGCGTAGCACCAAACGCAAACGGGGATGCAGAGGAGGACAGTCACGGAAAAAGGAAAAGAGAAAGTTAGCTGATGGTATTTTTAACCTGACAGACATTGGTTTATCAGATCAAGAGCTACTGGTATTGGACCAGGGATTAAAATACGCACCTACCAAGAATATAGATAAGTTTAATGCATTCATAGATTTACAAAAGTTTGGAAGGAAATTGGACATAAAAAAACATTTCGCCACCAAAAGAGGGTGTAACCGCCACAGTCCACCAACTAAATATAAACACAGTGGTTTACGTAACAAATCCACCTTCAATCCAAGAATATTGGCACATCAATACATAGATGTATTTAAAAAGATGGCAAGCCATGCTCCTTTCTCAACAGTCTTCAAGTCTGTAAGTCATTTGAGAAAGGAGCGCGGCTTGCCGTACTATCGCAGCGTGCATGCTCATGAAACGTATCCATTAGTGGTGATGTCATCTCCCTGCTGCTATCCCTGCCTTGAGTTCCAAGCCTCAATCTGACCCTCGAGTTCCTCCACAGCAGCTGGCATCCATCCGCAAGGAGTGACACTCTTCCAGACAGCGCCGGAGCGACATAGATGGAGGGAGTAGGCAGCAGGAGTGGCACCTAGACTTATCCACATTGGGACTGATATGCTCATGATATATCCTCTAAATGTGAGTGCATAAACTGTATGCTAAATTAAAGTGTTACAAACATCTACTCTTAGAGGCGCCTTGTTTTTTTATGAGAGAAAAATTACATGTATGCTCAGTGATGACAGCACCTATCAAAAGATCTCTTATAATCCTACAAAAAAACTCAAATTACAGCTAAAAAATCTAGTAGATAAAGCAGGGGCCAGTAATATTCTTAATAAAAAAGAACAACTATACTTAGTTCCAGATGCTCTCATTATGCAGGTTCTTTACCAAGTGCTTAAAATACATAAAAATGCGGACAAACCAAACAAACGATTGCCAAGGTGTGGAATTCCAAATTTCTAAGGAGTTTGCAGAAGCAAACCATAGAATGAACAGAGCACTCATATTTGCTAAGATGACAGCTATTGCAGATAATAAGATCAATACATTTTGTAAGATTTGGCAACCATGGGTTAAACACTACTACCCCAATGATTTTGACCAGTCTTTGTTATTACCACACTAGATTGTATATATAATTTAACTAATAAATGCGTATATCTATCGTGAGCCAGACCACCACTACTGAAACTTCCCCCTTCCTTTTTTTTTTCCCCTTTTTATTTCTTCTTTACAAGCTACATATCTTACTACTGAAAATTGATACTTTGACTATTTGTCTGAATATTAACTTTCTCTTTCATCCTTATATTCCTGTGTGTATAAGATTAACTAAGTGGTAAGATAGTTTCAATTTCCTACTATAATGTTAAATATATTGAATGTATACTATGTATTCATGCTTTACATTTCTTTGTTTTTTCTTGTGAAAATTCAATAAACATATTCAACAAGAAAAATGCGGACAAACCACCGGGTAGGCCAATTTTGAGCAGTATTAACTCACTATTTTTGAGATTGGGAGAATATATTGATGTTTTCCTTCAGCCTTTAGTGGCTAAGAGTCCATCTTATCTGAAAGACAGCAAAAATGTTCTTAACCACCTTAAAAATGCAAAAATTAATGCGCAGAGTATATTGATTACAGTAGATGTGTGTCAGGGCTGTCTCCGCCCTTCCTTCTCTGAGCTGGCCGCTCAGCTGTTGGCTAATTGCCAGCTCTCATCTCTCTCCACAGTTAACCAGCTGTTGTGGATCTGCTCGTCATTCCCGCCTACTTAAAGATCTCCAGCTCACTTGATTCCTGCCTTCGCCTTGGTCACATCACAAAACCATCTCCTGCGTTCCTGTTTAAAGACTGGCTTTGCTGACATCCCTTCTGGCTCCTTATCCTGCTTGCTGTTCCTCTACTTGGATCCGACTTCTGGCCTGGCTGATTAGCCGATCTGGTTACTGAACTCTAGCTTGGCTGATTACCCAATCTGGTTACTGAACTCTGGCTTGGCTGACTACCCGATCCGGTTACTGGACTCTGGCTATGCTTTGACTACGCTTACTCTATTTACCTTTTTATTGTTATTAATAAACAAGTGTGATTTTACTGTAGTTCTGTCTTGGTCTGGTTCATGGTTTCTGACAGTAGACGAAGGCCATGAATTCAGAAGATACAGTCAATCCACTTGTTGGTAATATTTTTTCCAGATTGGATGAGCAAGATCACCACATGGATCAGTTTGCCATGGCGTTACAAATGATCCTGAGTCGCATGGCTCACCTGGAATCCCCCACTGTGGCTGCTCCAGTACAACCCGAGTTGCAGGCCATCCCTGCTGCTGTGCCAGTCTCTGTGCAGGCACCCGCCTTGAGTATTACCTCTATAATACTCTATAAATGTCCCAGGCGTTTCCCATGGACAGAAGCAAAGTAGGGTTCATGATATCTTTGCTTTCTGAGAGAGCCTTGGCCTGGGATAACCCTCTATGGGAGACGCAAAAACCCGTTCTCTTGAGTTACCGAGAGTTTGTGGCCTCCTTTAAAAGGGTATTTGACATGCCCGCATGCTCCGCTTCTGCTGCCAAGTGCCTCATGTCCATCAAACAGAGTGTGAGAACTGTTGCCGACTACACCATTGAGTTCCGTACTCTGGCAGCACAGGTTGTTGGAACAATGAGGCCTCACGGCTGCTTTTTCTCATGGTCTCTCGGATTCCATCAAGGATGAGATAGCAGCCCGAGATATACCCACTGAGCTGGAGAGCTTGATCTCGTTTGCCATCCCCATTGACTCCAGACTCAGAGAAAGACTTTCTTTTAAGGAACGCTTGCAGAAGCCTCCTGTACGTTTGCCTCTGAGCTTTGCAGTCTCATCCGTGCCTCCCTCACCTCCCATGCCTCCTGGTATTGAGTTGGTCAGTGAAGATGAACCCATGCACTTGGGCTTCACGTGTCTCTCTGCAGATGAGAGAGCCTTTAGGAGGAGGGAGAGATTGTACCTTTATTGTGGCCAGGCAGGTCACTTTTTGAAATCTTGTCCTACCCGTCCTGGGAACACCCGAACCTTGAGGTCCTGTCATGGACAGACCTTAGGTGGTGTTGTGTCGTCCCCAGTTATCCAGAAGGATAAGCCCCTGGTTTTGGTTACCCTTTCTTGGGCTAAGTCGTCTATCGAGATACAGACTCTAATCGACTCTGGGGCTGCAGGCCTGTTCATTGATGCTGACTTTGTATCAAAGCACTCGATTCCACTGCAGCTGCGTGACACTCCACTTGCCATTGAGGCTCTTGATGGGAGACCTCTACAGCCTGCCCATGTGACTCATGAGACGGTTCCGTTGTCCATGGCCGTAGGGGCTCTTCACCATGAGATAATCCAATTCCAAGTGATTTCCTCTCCCAAGTTTCCGCTAATTATTGGTTATCCTTGGTTACAGAGGCACAACGCCTCCACACCGGCCGTATGATTGCGCAATTGACCTTCAACCTGGTGCCACTCCCCCTCGTGGCCGGGTTTACCCTTTGTCATTCTTGGAGGATAGAGCCATGGATGAGTATTTTGCAGACGCACTTTCTGGGGGTTTCATCCGCAAATCCTCGTCTCCTGCTGGTGCTGGTTTCTTCTTTGTGAAGAGGAGGAGTGGTGAACTGAGACCTTTTATTGATTATAGGGGTCTCAATCGTTTCACGATTAAGAATGCCTACCTGATCCCGTTGATTACAGAGTTATTTGACCGCATCAAGGGAGCAACGGTTTTCACTAAGCTTGATCTGAGGGGCTTACAACCTCATGAGGATTAGGGAGGGCAACGAGTGGAAAACTGCGTTTAATACCAGAACAGGCCATTAAAGTTTAAGCAGAAACAATTTATTCTACATGGTTTAAAGCTTGCCATGATGAATAATTTCTTTTGGTATGGGGGCCAACATTACAATCAAATTAAAGGTGTCTCCATGGGGGCCAAATATGCCCCCAGTGTGGCGAACATCTTCCTCAACAAATGGGAGGATGAAGTCATATATGGAGATATCTGGCCAGACCTGCAAGTATACCGCAAGTATATAGATGATATTTTGCTGACATGGAAGGGGTCAGAGACCACGGTAAATACCCACAGACAACATATAGACTTCTTTGATTTACATATATTCAAGAATGATGATATGTTAAACACCAAAACCTATTTCAAAAATACAGATCAAAACGGTTATATTCCAACACGAAGCTGCCACCACCCAAAGTAGAAGATGACTATCCCATAAGGCCAATTTACATGTATAAAAAGAAACTGTACGATACATCGGGACTATATAGAACAGACCGATGTAATGATAGAAAGATTCAAAGACAAAGGCTATCCCTATGATTACATAGTTACATAGTAGGTGAGGTTGAAAAAAGACACAAGTCCATCAAGTCCAACCTATGTGTGTGATTATGTGTCAGTATTACATTACATATCCCTGTATATTGCGGTCATTCAGGTGATTATCTAATAGTTTCATGAAGCTTTCAATGCTCCCCGCTGAGACCACCGCCTGTGGAAGGGAATTCCACATCCTTGCCGCTCTTACAGTAAAGAACCCTCTACGTAGTTTAAAGTTAAACCTCTTTTCTTCTAATTGTAATGAGTGGCCACGAGTCTTATTAAACTCTCTTCTGCGAAAAATGTTATCCCTATTGTGGGGTCACCAGTACAGTATTTGTAAATTGAAATCATATCCCCTCTCAAGCGTCTCTTCTCCAGAGAGAATAAGTTCAGTGCTCGCAACCTTTCCTCATAACTAAGATCCTCCAGACCCTTTATTAGCTTTGTTGCCCTTCTTTGTACTCGCTCCATTTCCAGTACATCCCTCCTGAGGACTGGTGCCCAGAACTGGACAGCATACTCCAGGTGCGGGCGGACCAGAGTCTTGTAGAGCGGGAGAATTATTGTTTTATCTCTGCAGTTGATCCCCCTTTTAATGCATGCCAATATTCTGTTTGCTTTATTAGCAGCAGCTTGGCATTGCATGCCATTGCTGAGCCTATCATCCACTAGGACCCCCAAGTCCTTTTCCATCCTAGATTCCCCCAGAGGTTCTCCCCCCAGTGTATAGATTGCATTCATATTTTTGCCACCCAAATGCATTATTTTACATTTTTCTACATTGAACCTCATTTGCCATGTAGTCGCCCACCCCATTAATTTGTTCAGGTCTTTTTGTAAGATTTCCACATCCTGCGGAGAAGTTATTGCCCTGCTTAGCTTAGTATCGTCTGCAAATACAGAGATTGAACTGTTTATCCCATCCTCCAGGTCGTTTATGAACAAATTAAATAGGATTGGTCCCAGCACAGAACCCTGGGGGACCCCACTACCCACCCCTGACCATTCTGAGTACTCCCCATTTATCACCACCCTCTGAACACGCCCTTGTAGCCAGTTTTCAATCCATGTACTCACCCTATGGTCCATGCCAACGCACCTTATTTTGTACAGTAAACGTTTATGGGGAACTGTGTCAAATGCTTTTGGAAAATCCAGATACACCACGTCTACGGGCCTTCCTTTATCTAGATGGCAACTCACCTCCTCATAGAAGGTTAATAGATTGGTTTGGCAAGAACGGTTCTTCATGAATCCATGCTGATTACTGCTAATGATATCATTCTTATTACTAAAATCTTGTATATAGTCCCTTATCATCCCCTCCAAGAGTTTACATACTATTGATGTTAGGCTAACTGGTCTATAATTCCCAGGGATGTTTTTGGGCCCTTTTTAAATATTGGTGCTACATTGGCTTTTCTCCAATCAGCTGGTACCATTCCAGTCAATAGACTGTCTGTAAAAATTAGGAACAACGGTCTGGCAATCACCTGACTGAGCTCCCGGTGATTTATTAATGTTAAGTTTCTCAAGTCTAATTTTAATTCCGTCCTCTGTTAACCATGTAGGTGCTTCCTGTGTTGTGTCATGAGGATAAACACTGCAGTTTTGGTTACTGAAGCCCCCCGATTCACTCCTGAAGACTGAGGAGAAGAATAAATTCAATACCTCTGCCATCTCCCCATCCTTTGTAACCAGATGTCCTTCCTCATTCTTTATGGGGCCAATATGGTCTGTCCTCCCTTTTTTACTGTTTACATACTTAAAGAATTTCTTGGGATTTTTTTTGCTCTCCTCCGCTATGTGTCTTTCATGTTCTATCTTAGCCATCCTAATTGCACCCTTACATTTCTTATTGCATTCTTTATAAATTCTGAATGCTGTGGATGATCCCTCAACCTTGTATTTTTTGAAGGCCTTCTCTTTTGCTTTTATATGCATTTTTACATTGGAGTTAAGCCATCCAGGATGTTTGTTCGCTCTTTTAAATTTATTACCCAATGGGATACATTGGCTAATGCCCTTATTTAATATGCTCTTAAAGCAAACCCATCTCTCCTCCGTATTCTTTGTTCCTAATATTTTATCCCAATTTATGTCTTTTAGCAAGGTTTGTAGTTTAGGGAAGTTGGCTCTTTTGAAATTCAGTGTCTTTGTGTTCCCTTCATGTCTCCTATTTGTGTGATTTATACTGAAACTAATTGACCTGTGATCGCTGTTACCTAAATTGCCCCGTATTTCCACATCTGTTATCAGGTCTGTATTGTTGGTAATCAGTAGATCTAGTAATGTTTTATTTCTAGTTGGTGCGTCTACCATCTGACCCATAAAATTGTCCTGCAAGACACTAAGGAACTGGCGAGCCTTAAATGAATGTGCGGTTCCCTCCGCCCAGTCTATGTCTGGATAATTAAAATCCCCCATTATGATAACACTTCCCATCCTTGCTGCTAATCATCTGCTGGAAGTGAGAGATCTAGTGAGAAATGCTAACAGAGACACCCTTCTAGCTACAAAAAATATCAAGCCTATGATGTTACATTCACAGGTTTCAATAAACAGTTCAAACATCTAGAAAAAAGTATTAAGAAATCTTGGCCAAGTTTACAAAAAGATCCTATCTTAAATCAAACACTACCAAGTAGGCCGAAGTTCATATACCGCAAACCCCCCGGACTGAGAACAAAGCTAGTGAAAAACATCTCTGACCTCCCCAAAAAATATACCACTACTATGTTCAATCTAGAAGCCTTTTACAGATGTTGAAGATGTGTCCCCTGTAAAAGCACACAAATAGCTCCTAGGAAATGTACTTTTTTCAAGTCACGTCAAACCAGCATACAGTACCCTATAAAAAAATTTATAACATGTGGTACCAGACACGTAAGATATATCTTGGAATGTACCTGTGGCTATCAGTATGTGGGTAGGACTTCGAGAACCTTGGCAGTGCGTGCTGGTGAACATAAAACCGACATCCGTAATGGATTACATAATAAAGATCCAACTGCGTTATCTTTTTATGCAGTTGACACCATCAATAGACACTGGAGAGGGGCTAATATGATTAAACAAATATCACAAAATGAAACGAAATGGATTTTCGAACTTCAAACTTTTTCACCACTGGGAATAAACTTTGAACTTTTTACAGATTACTAGTTTTCAGGGTCCAATTTAACTGTTCATTTTAGGTTAATGTCATCCCCTTATGTCCAAAAGTTGATATTATTCACATTTTTTACAAAGAATCACATATTTTATAAATAATCACTTCTGTCACGTACCTGGTAGGAGTCTGAAATGACGAGGTCAGCCTCTCTTGTATCTCCAATCCAAGCCCCACTGGAGATGGAACAGATGGTGGCAAGGATCAGGAGGAACACGAGTGCCTGTGAATGCTGCGTGCAGAACTTGCTGGAAGTGTTGCAGACTGGGAAGTGCAGGCAGGGTTTCTGGTGAAGAGCTGGAGCCAGCAAAGCTGAGAGGATGAACGGCCAGCACAGGTACTCAGAAACAGCGTGGAGCCAAACAGGAGACAGGAGCGAGGTCATCAGGTAAGCCGGGTTCAGTAACGGGTGGGCAGCGAGGTACCAAGGTATAAACAGGAGCAAGGTCAAACAGGAAGCCAGGATCAGAAACTGGTAATCAGAGTAATCAGAGTCCAGAAACAGGGTCAGGAAGGCCAGGGTTTCAGCAACAGGAAGTCAAGTCAAACAAACAGGGTTTCAGAATCTCAGGACACAGCTGAAGATCAAGCAGCACCTGTCAGAAATCAGAGCAACCCTTAAATAGGCTGTCAGGCGCCAATTGTGGCCAGATGTGTGTTCCTGCACAAGGAAATCTGACGATGCCCGTGCATGTGCGCATGCGCACGTGTGCGTGCCGGGCGCATCCTGACAGTTCTCTTACAACTTCGTTGAGAACTACAATTCAGGTATTAAACATTAATTTAGAGTCAATACCCTTTTTTGACCACTAGATGGCCACTTATTATTCAATTCACCCCTTGAACACTTTCTATGTAATTTTCCAATACCATTTTAGGGGTCATTACCCGTTTCTGAACACTAGATGGGCACTAATTAGCATATCACTTTCATTCACACAGTGATCACTCTGTAGGTAATCTTTAAACACCTATTAATTGTCACCAGCAGAGGTCCTCATATAAGTTAAATTGCATCATATACGGATAAACTCGTTTTTATTTTAAATCATATATTTTTTATTTTTTGCATTAGAATACTTTGACATTGTAGTAGGAATGGTATATATGATTGCCTGTGTGTAAATACTAGATTATACGCACTGACAAGATACTAACAGGCGATTGTAAAAATCAATTACGAAATTCCGAGTGAGGGTATAAATGCCCTCACCGAAAATGGCGGAACTAGAGCTTCCTAATGATGGCCCGCTGATTGGCTGAAACGCGTTGAGGTATAACCGCGTTACCGCGACACACTTCAGCATAAACGAACACAGGGAATCGAGCAGCACCGCGATAGTGGTAATTACCACTGCTGTGGGCCGATTTCCCCCCCCAAAAAAACACCTGTTACACATGCCGGGTGCCAGGATCATCAGGCACCTTAACATGTGAGTAATACTTCCTATTTTTAAATGCTTTTAATAAATGTATTGGAACAATATTTTGCGCAATGAGGATTCTTTTGGTTTGTTTATTCTGTATGAGGAACTGCACTGCATGAGACGCCAGCATCGGATCTCTACATGGTTCTCCCCACATGCTTAAAGGACCATACTAGCGATAGTTGGTTAACTCCAGGGGGTGAGTTTACATCTATGTGGGGCACCCAAGTCTGAGCACATTGAAGCACGGATATATCAACTTTGGGCACAAGCACTTTATATAACTATATTACTGGGACTGTTCTATATTTGTGTATATCATTTTTATTGGCCCTAGCGCAGTGGCCTGTTTTCTATACCCAGCTGTGACAGCTTGCAGCTTCACAGCTGGTTGTTGTGTTGCATTTGATATAAAATATACAATTTTTCTATAGGACTGTGATAGAATAGCAGTCAGATTCGTTTTTAACAGAGATTAGGTTTGTCTGAGAATGTTTCTCAAACGAATGCCTTGGTAACAATGGGAACTGTTGACAGTTGGCAGTTTGGTTGTTAAGGTAAATGAGTTTGTAACCATTGTCAACAAACTGGTAAACAAAAGCCCAAATAAAAGGAGCAGTAGAGACTGATAGTGAAGCCACTCAACATGGATTAACATCAAAAGACTCATCTGTAATAAGTGAACAAGAAGGTGCCTGATCTCCAGAAACCTCGTTGTCAATGGAGATCACGAACACAGTAACTGGAGCTAAGTAACTTTTAAGTGTATTTCCACTGTTACAGACCATAGGCTGTTTATTTGCTAGGCATTTTGCTTGTTATAGATATCTGTCAGTCTTGTACTGTATTCCTAATATTGTAATAGTTTTGTATGTACAGCATTTTTGTTCAGTAAAAGCACATTTACACACTGTAGAGGTCTGAGTTTCCTTGCTTATACCACAAAGTAACCTTGCTAGATAGACAAAAGCAAAACATTGGGCCTCGTGCTGTGATCTGTGCTTTAATTCAACTGCAGCAGACCTGTTTTTCTGTGTTGTGTTGTGTAGCTTGTGCTAGGTAAAAATGCTGCCTAAGCTGTTTAAGAAAAGCAACTTACCTATCTGGGCCAAAGACAATGTGTGGGAGCCTCTTGCTAAAGAATTTGTAAAGTATGCTTCTCCGTTGAATAAGACTTGGGGTGATAAAGTCTCAGATCATTTTGTAGATTTTAGCCTTAATGGATTGGATTTAATTAAAGCAGAGAAGAGGACAGTGTCCACAGTCGGTTGGTACTTCCTTAATGCTATCTATACTGAATCACAGAGAAGGGAGAAGGCAGAGGCAGAAGTTAAGGTATTGAAAGACCAGCTAGCAGTTGCTTCAGAGTGTGTTTGTTCAACTGCTAGTGGGGCTGATGATTTGCAAGAGTGGTGTGCAGCCCTCATGACTAGGGATGGGCCAAATGGACCCCTGTTCGGTTCACACCAGAACTTTAAAACACCATGAAAGTTCGGACCCGAAAAACGAACCCCATTAAAGTCAATGGGACCCGAATGTCAAAAATCAAAAGTGCCCATTTTGAAGGCTTATATGCAAGTAATTGGGCATTCAATGGTTATAGGGGTCTGGGTCCTGACATATATCAATAATAAAAAAAAAAAGTTTGTGAAAAATGTAATTTTTAAATTAGCAGTGATTTTTTTTTTTTTTTTAAGTGAAAGCATAAAAATTAAAAATTCCTTCCAATATAGTGTCTTTGGGGTCCCCTTAATCTACCTGTAAAGTGGCAGATCTGTACCATGCCTAGAATCTGCTGCAGCAATAATTGCATTTATAAAACCCAAAAAAATGACATTTTCGCTGCGAGCTGCTTTTATTTTGCTCAGCAACAGCTGGGGAGCCAGTGTATGATGAGGCCACAATGTAGTGCACTGGGAACAAGATTAGAGATTTTTGGGATACATTCTGGTGTCACTTTGACTTTGGACAGAAGTAAAAATTGGTCTTTGGGTGTCTTCCCACCGCCTTCCCATTGTAACCCTATAGAGGTAATCTTGATGAAAGCAAGAATTGGCCTTGCTGTAAAAAATTGCAATGATATGCACCTGTCAAACAGATGCAGAAAAATTGGTCTTTTGACGTTGGTGGCGCCTGCCCACCGTAACCCTATAGAGGTACTCTTGATGAAAGCAAGAATTGGCCCTGCTGTAAAAAATTGCAATGATATGCACCTGTCAAACAGGTTCAGAAAAATTGATCTTTGGGTGTCGGTGGCGCCTTCCCACCGTAACCTTATAGAGCTACTCTTGATGAAAGCAAGAATTGGCCTTGCTGTAAAAAATTGCAATGATATGCACCTGTCAAACAGGTGCAGAAAAATTGGTCTTTGGGTGTCAGGTGCGCCTTCCCACCGTAACCCTATCGAGGTGCTCTTGATGAAGGCAAAAAAAATTGCAATAATATGTACAGGTACCTGTCAAACAGGTGCTGAAAAATTGGTCTTTAGGTGTTAATTGTGCCCTCGAAACCTATACCAAAAACATTCTTCCAGATGAAATGAACACCCTCAAAGCCAGGCAGCCTCGAAGTCCTGCAGAGATTCCACATCCCAAAAAGTCTTAATCAGTGACATCAGCATCAGGGGCTTCATAGCTGGTAATCCAGGACTGATTCATTTTTATAAAAGTCAAACGGTCCACAGAGTCTGTGAAGTCTGTTTAGCCCCGAGGTAATCGTCCACCATGTAATGCAGATGCTGCCGATGGGATGTGGAAGCTGACAGCCCTGGGCGGCGAGGACGAAAAAAATTCTGAAATGCCTCACTTAGGCAGATGCCTTCACCAGTGCTCCTCTCTTGACCAACAGAAGACTCAGAACTACGTTTTCCACGACACTGTAACCTACTGGAGTCAGGAAAAGGGTTCAACAAAATCCTCTTTAACGTGTACTCAATAGATTTTATCTCCTGCACTCTCTGTGGGGATGGGATGAGTTCTGAGACCTTCCCCTTATAATGGTGGTCAAGGAGGGTTGCCAACCAGTAATCATCCTTTTCCTTTATGCCATGTATTCTTGGGTCCTTTCGCAGGCTTTGAAGCATGAGGTTGCCCATGTGCTTCAAATTTGTCAAGGCTTGAGAAGCAGACTCCTCGGGGTCACTCAGGATGACAGCATCTGTAACTTCCTCTTCCCAGCCACGTACTACTCCCAAGGGTCCTGGGGTTGGAAAGCCATCGCTTACAGATTGATGCATGTCTTCCTCTTCTTCGAAGTCTATGAAGGTGCCAGAATCCTCCTCTTCACCCTTTATCCCTCTCTCCTCCTGTGTATTCTGTGACATAGGAATGATGGTGTCTGGATAAAGTGGGCCTTGAGAGGAAAGGAAGTCCTTCTCTTCCTCCTGCTGCTCTGCCTTGAGTTCCCTGTCCATAATGCCACGCAGAGTCTGCTCCAGCAGGAACACAACAGGGATTGTTGCATCCTTTGCTGCTTTTTCTGCTGCATTTTTGCTCCTTTTCCTCACAACAGGGATTGTGTCACTGATGCATGCCCTGTCATGGCTCACCATCCTTGTGGCCTCCTCAAATAGTAACAATATAGTGCATGCATTCTTAATTATCAGCCATTGGCGTGGGGAAAAAAAAGCAGAGGCGGCCTGAGCCTGTCATCATGCCGTACTCGCACAGGTACTCGTTGATGGTCCTCTGCTGCATTTTTAGCTGCATGTTTAGCCACTGCAACATTGTCAAAGTCCAGTTCCACCTGGTGGGCATGTCACAAATCAGGCGGCTTATGGGCAGGTGGAATTCCCGCTGAATTTCAGCCAACCAAGCACTGACTGTCTATGATCGCCTGAAATGGCTACAGACTCTTCTGGCCAGCTTTAGCACATCTTGAAACCCTGGGTACATATTTAGGAAACACTGCACCACCAAATTAAGGACATGTGCCAGGCATGGCACATGTGTCAACTTCCTCTTTTTAAGGGCGGACAGGAAGTTTGAGCCATTATCACACACCACCATTCCTGGCTCCAGCTGGCATGGTGTGAACCACTACTGGGCCTGTCCCTGCAGAGCTGCAAGAATCTCTGCTTCGTTGTGGTTCCTGTCCCCTAAACACACCAGCTGAAGCACTGCATGGCACTTTTTAGCCTGACTCATGGAATAGCCCTTTGAACGCTTAGGGGGTACCTGATGTTCATAGGATAATTCTGCAGAGGAGGGCATGGAGGTGGCAGAGGAGGCTGAGGAGGGGGTAGAGCTCACAGGTCTGGCATCATCACCACCAGTTGTACATAGACGTAGGGGCACAACAAGCTGCAGCACCGAGCCCTGTCCTGCATTCTTTCAAGTTGCAAGCAGCGTTACCCAGTGTGCTGTGAACAAAATATATCGTCCCTGCCCATGCTTGCTGGACCACGTGTCAGCAGTAAGGTGGATTTTAAGGCTGACTGCCTTGCATAATAATGCCAGAACATTCCCTTCCACGTGATGGTAGAGAGATGGAACGGCCTTACGTGAAATGTAGTAGCGACTGTAAACCTGCCATTGTGGTACACCACATTGTGTGAATTCACGGAAGGGGGCTGAATCCACCAAGCTGAAAGGCAGAAGTTGGAGAGCCAACAACTTTGACAAGTTTGCATTTAGACGCTGGGTGGCAGGGACTGTATTTTTTTTTTTTGCAGCAGATGGGGCTGAGAAATTTGCCGGCTACAGTCTACAGCTGGTGGTGTGCTGCTGGCAAATGTGCTGCTAGGACCTGGGACACCCTGTGCTATACCATCATCCCTGTCAGTGGAGGCTGCTGAGAGGTAATGACTCAGTATAGCAGGGGCAGACTGAAGTGGGTAAGGAGGAGGAGGAGAGACAGATTTGTGCCCCTTTTGTGTGGCTTTTAGGTGCTCTTGCCAACGGGCTGAGTGGTTGGACATTAAATGCCTTGTTAAGCATGTGGTACCCAAATGGCTGGTGTTTTTGCTGCGTTTGATGTGCCTGAGACACAGTTTTGCAGATAGCAACAGTGCGATCTGCTGCAGATGTGCTGAAAAAGGCCCAGACAACTGAGCTTTGGGGAGTGGGCCGGGAGCAGCTGCAGAATGTGATGGAATAGGGTGGCTGCTCTCTACTCTTTCTTGATGTCGGCCTCCTTGGGGTTGTGCCACCTCACCTTCAGTTTCCTCCTCTGCTCTATCTGGCACCCAAGTCGCATCAGTGACCTCATTGTCATCATCATCTCCATCTCCTCCATCATTATCATTACCACTGGAGACAACTTGGCAATACGCTGAGGCTGGGGGAACATGAATGCCAATTTGTCTACCAATATTGTTCCCTCTCTATAGGCTCATGTTCCTGTCAACCTCAGAACCAACATCTGAATCCAGTAATGGCTGGGCATCATCAAGGAGAAAGTGGATAATGCTGTGGTCAAATAACTCAGCTAACTCCTCCATGGCTGATATTGGGGCTATGGCAGGAATAGATGTGGACAAGGAGGCAGGTTTATCCACTCTGGCAACTGCAGGGAACTGCACACTTGTCTCTGCTTGTGTGACAGAGGATGAGGAGGATGAGGAAGGTTTAGTAAGCCAGTCCACAACCTCCCCTGCATGCTGTGGCTGGATAGCATGGGCAAACTCACTAAACAGAGTAAATGATGCCCTGCCTGAGAACTGACCACCACGTCCACCTTTGACTGTGGACACATTTCTTGCTGGCCCCCTTACAGTGCCAAGGGAACGTCTGCCTCTCATTTTTGTCCTCCCAGACATTATTGGGAGGGAGGGTGCGGTGCTTATAAGCAAATGTAAAGAAGAAGTTGAAATCTGTACGTAGATGCACTTTACCCCTTCCCGACCAGCCGCCACAGTTGTACTGCAGCAGGTTGGCTCCCCTGGGCGAAATGACGTTACCTTACGTCGGTTCGCCTTTTGACCACTAGGGGGCCGTGCGCACCACTGGAGGTGCACGCACGCGCCCGTGGTGCATCACCAGAGCCGATGCGTGTGCCCGGCGGTCGTCTCGACTGCGATCGCTCCACACAGAGTCAGAACAGAGATCTGTCAATGTAAACAAACAGATCTCTGTGCTGTCAGGGGTGAGGAGAGCGATCTGTTGTTCATACTAAGTATGAACAACGATCTCTCTCCTCACTTAGGCAATCTCATCCCCCCACAGTTAGAATTACTCCCTGGGACACACATTTAACCCCTTGATCGCCCCTACTGTTAACCCTTTCCCTGCCAGTGACATTTACACAATAATCAGTGCATTTTTATAGCACTGATTGCTGTATAAATGCCAATGGTCCCAAAAATGTGCCAAAAGTGTCCGATTTGTCTGCCATAATGTCACAGTCCCGATAAAAATCACTGATCACTGCCACTACTGGTAAAAAAAAAAAATAATAAATATGCCATAAATCTTTCCCCTATTTTGTAGATGCTATAACTTTTGTGCAAACCAATCAATATACGCTTATTGCGATTTTTATTACCAAAAATATGTAAAAGAATACATATTGGCCTAAACTGAGGAAAAAAATTGCTTGTTTTTAAAAAAAAATTGGGGATATTTATTATAGCAAAACGTACAAAATATTGTGTTTTTTTCAAAATCGTCGCTCTTTTTTTGTTTATAGCGCACAAAATAAAAAACGCAGAGATGATCAAGTGCCACCAAAAGAAAGCTCTATTTGTGGGAAAAAAAGGACATCAATTTTGTTTGGGTACAACGTTGCACGACCGCGCAATTGTCAGTTAAAGCGATGCAGTGCCATATCGCAAAAAATGGCCTGGTCATTGAGCAGCCAAATCTTTCAGGGCTGAAGTGGTTAATCAATGTAAAATGGTGTTTGGTGAACTTTAATTTGAGTACTCATACTACACAGACACACTCCACGGATACACTATAATATACTGCAATATAATGCGTCAAACGTACAGTGATGCATAGAAGTATATGGCATTAAACTTGCAGTAACGCACTCAGAAGTAAATGTCGTTAAACTTGCAGTAACACACAAAACTATATGGCGTTAAACTGGCAGTAACGCACACAAAACTATATGGCGTTAAACTGGCAGTAACACACACAGAACTATATGGTGTTAAACTGGGAGCAACAAACAAAAACTATATGGCTTCAAACTGGCAGTAACGCACACAGAACTATATGGCGTTGACTGGCAGTAACGCACACAGAAGTAAATGGGGTTAAACTTGCAGTAACGCATAAAAATATATGGAGTTAAACTGGCAGTAACGCACACAAAACTATATGGCGCTAAGCTGGAAGTAATGCACACAGAACTATATGGCGTTAAACTGGCGGTAACGCACACAAAACTATATGGCGTTAAACTGGCAGTAACGCACACAGAACTATATGGCGTTAAACTGGCAGTAACGCACGCAAAAAATTATAGTGTTAAACTGGCAGTAATGCACACAGAACTATATGGCGTTAAACTGGCAGTAACGCACGCAAAACTATATGGCGCTAAACTGGCAGTAACGCGCACAGAACTATATGGCGTTAAACTGGCAGTAACGCATGCAAAATGATATGGCGTTAAACTGGCAGTAATGCACACAAAACGATATGGTGTTAAACTGGCAGTAACGCACGCAAAACTATATGGCGTTAAACTGGCAGTAACGCACACAGAATGATATGGCGTTAAACTGGCAGTAATGCACACAGAACTATATGGTGTTAAACTGGCAGTAACACACAAAACTATATGGCGTTAAACTGGCAGTAACGCACGCAAAATGATATGGCGTTAACCTGCAAGTAATGCACACAGAAGTAAACGGCGTTAAACTGGCAGTAACGCACATAGAACGATATGGCGTTAAACTGGCAGTAATGCACACAAAACTATATGGTGTTAAACTGGCAGTAACGCACAAAACTATATGGCGTTAAACTGGCAGTAATGCACACAGAACTATATGGTGTTAAACTGGCAGTAACGCATGCAAAATTATATGGCGTTAAACTGGCAGTAATGCACACAAAACGTTATGGTGTTAAACTGGCAGTAATGCACGCAAAACTATATGGCGCTAAGCTGGAAGTAATGCACACAGAACTATATGGCGTTAAACTGGCAGTAATGCACACAGAACTATATGGCGTTAAACTGGCAGTAACGCACGCAAAAAATTATAGTGTTAAACTGGCAGTAATGCACACAGAACTATATGGCGTTAAACTGGCAGTAACGCACGCAAAACTATATGGCGTTAAACTGGCAGTAACGCACACAGAACTATATGGCGTTAAACTGGCAGTAACACACAAAACTATATGGCGTTAAACTGGCAGTAACGCACGCAAAATGATATGGCGTTAAACTTGCAGTAATGCACACAAAACGATATGGTGTTAAACTGGCAGTAACGCACGCAAAACTATATGGCGTTAAACTGGCAGTAATGCACACAGAACGATATGTCGTTAAACTGGCAGTAATGCACACAGAACTATATGGTGTTAAACTGGCAGTAACGCACAAAACTATATGGCGTTAAACTGGCAGTAATGCACACAGAACTATATGGTGTTAAACTGGCAGTAACGCATGCAAAATGATATGGCGTTAAACTCGCAGTAATGCACACAAAACGATATGGTGTTAAACTGGCAGTAACGCACGCAAAACTATATGGCGTTAAACTGGCAGTAACGCACACAGAACTATATGGCGTTAAACTGGCAGTAACACACAAAACTATATGGCGTTAAACTGGCAGTAACGCATGCAAAATGATATGGCGTTAACCTGCAAGTAATGCATACAGAAGTAAACTGCGTTAAACTGGCAGTAACGCACACAGAACGATATGGCGTTAAACTGGCAGTAATGCACACAGAACTATATGGTGTTAAACTGGCAGTAACGCACAAAACTATATGGTGTTAAACTGGCAGTAATGCACACAGAACTATATGGTGTTAAACTGGTAGTAACGCATGCAAAATGATATGGCATTAAACTGGCAGTAATGCACACAAAACGATATGGTGTTAAACTGGCAGTAACGCACGCAAAACTATATGGCGTTAAACTGGCAGTAACGCACACAGAACTATATGGCGTTAAACTGGCAGTAACACACAAAACTATATGGCGTTAAACTGGCAGTAACGCACGCAAAATGATATGGCGTTAACCTGCAAGTAATACACACAGAAGTAAACGGCGTTAAACTGGCAGTAACGCACACAGAAGTAAATGGCCTTAAACTAGCAGTAACACACACAGAAGTAAATGGCGTTAAACTGGCAGTATGGCAATCAAATAGACAGTGTTTAACCGTCACTACACTGACGCTATGTCAAGATTACTGACACGGTCTCACTACACTACACTGAAACTATATGAGCTGAACTAGCTGCACACTATGCAAAGCTGAATGATGGTCCTCCTCACTACATATTCTACACTGACAATTGAAGCACAATAGCACAGAATAGCACACTAACTAACTATAACGGAACAGAGACCTGTTCCTTCTCTCTCCCCACCAAAATCCCACTGAAAATGGCTGCCATTGAAAGAATATATTTTATACTATGGGGCGGGAATGAGCAATGATTGGATAAAGTCATGATGACAGTGTCCAATCATGACTCTGACAGTGCTCTGCGCCCTGATTGGCTGAAGCTTTTACTGCTTCAGACAATCAGGGCTTGCAATGCACTGTTCAGCGCTGCAATGCATTGTGGTCGGTTCAGGGGGCCGAACAAACGGTCGAATGACCTGTTTGTTCGGCTGTTTACCGAACAACCGAACAAAGAAAGTTCGGCCCGAACTTATGCTCGGGCCAAACCGTTCGCCCATGCCTATCAAGCAGTACAGACTTCCTGGAGGCCACAAAAAAATTGGGGAGAACTGTTGAGAGTAGGGATCCTTAGACCTGCTGTAAGTCCTTTCAAGTCTCCAGTGTTCTCTGTAAAGAAGCCTGATGGGACAAATAGAATGACTGTGGATTACAGAGGTCTAAACAAAGTGGCTCCTCCATTGAAGTCAGCTGTACCTGATATGAACTCAGTTGTTGAGAAAACTGCTAAATAGGCAGGAGAATATTATGCTGTGATAGACATTAATGGTTTATTTTCTATTTTGATAGACCTAGAGTGTCAGAACCAGTTTGCCTTTGTGTGGGATGGCCGCCAGTACACTTTCACCGTGCTTCCTGAAGACCATATTCATTCTCTAACTATTTGTCATAGACTGATTGCCCGAAATGTAAGTACCCTGAATTTGAAAGTTGCTGTGTTTCACTACATTGATGACATCATGATCTCTGGGACAAAAAAAAGATGTAACTGATGCACTGCACCTGCTGATACAGCACTTGGAGAACAGAGGGTGGACAATTAACAGAGGCAAAGTCCAAGGACCTGCCACAGAGGTGAAATTCCTAGGAATGATGGGGACTGGGCCACAGTTGTGCAAACTATCCAGGCACTGTCGCCCCCTACTACCAAAAAGGAGGCACAGAAGTTCATTGGAGTTGTGGGATTCTAGAGATCGTTCATCCCACATCTTGGACTGATCCTGAGTTCTCATGGGGTTCAGAGCAGCAGACCGCATTCCTGGCTACTAAAAAAGCTATTTTGCAGTATTAGGGATTATGACCCGTGAGACAAGGAGTACCATTTCAGCTGGATGTAGTGGAGCAGGATAGTACCATATCTTTGAATCTGTGGCAGCCAAATGAAAAGAAAGGACTGAGAGCAATACCCATAGGATTTTGGTCCAAGCAATTTACAGGGGCACAGAAGAGATACACGCTCCTAGAGAAGTACCTGTTTGGAGCCTACACAGTACTTCAACATTACAGGAAAGCCTTGCTGTTAATGGAGATCACAAACACAGTAACTGGAGCTAAGTAACTTTTAAGTGTATTTCTACTGTTACAGACCATAGGCTGTTTATTTGCTAGGCATTATGCTTGTTATAGATATCTGCCAGTCTTGTACTGTATTCCTAATATTGTAATAGTTTTGTATGTACAGCATTTTTGTTCAGTAAAAGCACATTTACACACTGCAGAGGTCTGCGTTTCCTTGCTTATATTGCAAAGTAACCTTGCTAGATAAATGAAAGCAAAACAGTTGTGCACTGCACATGCTGTGCATTGTGAATGGTCCTGCAGTCTTCTGGGACCTTTGAAGTAGGCCTTAACAAACACCATCACAATCACCACAAAAGTCAATCCAGTTTTCTACAAATTCTGTTTGCCTCCACTCCATAAGATTCCTAACTTATTTTGTAGGACACTCCTTAACTGTTAGTCCTGAACAAGTTTTCTTATCCTTCTTTCTTGGCTTCTCCCCCTGCTAACCCGTCTCAAAAATATGAGATTCACTAAATTTTGAAATTTTGGATTCTTTTGTGGAAACCTCCAATTGATTGGAAGGGTTTTAGCTCTGAAGAAAGATTCTGGGATCCAAAGCTTCTGATGCTTTGGCACTTCTCCTGGCAAAGAGGTTTCATCTTCACTTCCGCTTGAATCTTAGAGCTTGGTGAGTGGGGGAGGGGTTGGAAAAAGGGGAGAAAGGGTAATGTAACACTCCCTTTTTACATATTCTAGTGCTGGGACTTTCCCTTCTGTGTTCGGCTGCCGGTTTCCAGAATCTTCTGGGACTGAAGCCAATCACAGAGGGGGCACTGTCTTAAAGGAATAGTGTGCATGTTGCTTGGCATTCCAGCTACATATCTTCACGATATCAGCAAAACCCCCTCTGTGCTTTCTGGCTGTGTGTTTTCCTGTGTCCAACTGCAGTGTCTTCTCCCTCCAGTGTAATATTCAGTCCTAGTGTGTCTCCAGTGACCCCCAGTAACCCCATCATCATGCATCCTGTGTTCCAGTGTGACCTACTTCACTCCAGTTTGTATTCTATTCTTGTGACCCCATGCATCCAGCCTGCATCCTGTTCCAGTGACCCAGTGCACTTCAGTCTGTATCCTGCTTCTGTGACCCCACTCACTCTGGCCTGTATCCTGCTCCAGTATTTCTGTTGGCTCTGGTCTGCATCCTGTTCCTGTAACTCCATGCGCTTCAGCTTGTATCCTGCTCCAATTACCCCATGCGCTATGCGCTATGTGTCCTGCTCAGTAACACCATGCACTTCAACCTGTATCTTGCTCCAGTGACTCTGTGCACTTCAGCCTGTGCTCCCTTGTCTTTGGCAACCCTGCCTGCCACACACTATACTATACAAATTCTATGTTCTGAGGATCCTAGTGCTACAAGAGACGAATTTCTGTATGCCTGTACTCTAACCCCTGTGGCTGTCTACCTGAGTAAGTTTGAGGGATGGAACCTAGGAATCACCAACAGAGAAGCCCATTTTCCCGCAGCGGGTGCTCTGGCTAAGCCTAGATGGCTCCTTAAATCTTATGTCTTGGCCCATTTGCTTCAGTGTCATCGGGTATCCAGTCTCCACAGTATTCTTTGGCCCTCTGTGACTTTGCAAGGCTCTGTGTCTCCTCTGTGGCCTATATCACCACCTGATCCCTGCTTCTGCTACCTAATCCTGGTTAACCAGTCTGCCCCTAATGGGAACAGATGGGAGCCCATCTGTGACAGGCTGAAGCTAACACCGGTGTAATTTATTTTACTTCACCTCACTTAAAATTGGGCTCAGTGTACTTCGGTTACTAAAAAATACTACTGCTAAAACAAACATATTTATGTATTCTATGTATTAATTCATTTGTAATGGTCTTCAAAGAAGGTCATCGCTTGTCATTGGTTACATTTCATACATGCTTTTCTCTGTAAAATAAAAAAAAATCAATATTTTTCCTGTGGATTCAATTCTCAGAAAGAGAAATATTTGTGCACAGAAAATCATCCAGCTTTGCTCAATAGATGTGAAAAAAATAAATATTTATATAGTTGTCTGGTTAAATATTGTTAGAACAAGAAATCCAATGAAATTTAATTGCAGAGAAATAGCCATAAGATTTGAGAAATCAGTTTATGTATGTTACATTTATAATCAGGCTTTAAGTGATATATTTCTTAAAGCCTCGTACACACGATCGGATTTTCCGCAGACAAAACCTCTGACTTTTGTACAATGGCATGTGCCTGGATTTTGTCTTGCACACAAACGGTACACAATTGTCGGCCAACAAACACGAACATAGTGACGTACTAGACGTACTATGAGCTGAAAAAGAGGAAGTTCAATTGTCAGGCGCCACCCTTTGTGCTCCTTCTGCTAATTTAGTGTTAGTAGAAGTTTGGTGAGTATTGATTTGCGTTTTTCATTTCACACTTTTTATTTCACACTTATCACTTTGCGCTTTTCAGTTAGTTTCTGAACGGCCATTCGTCAACCAGCCATGTTGCGGAATTGGAGGAGATAACGTGTTATTTATTATTGGCCTTGGAGTTATTGCTTTGACCCAGGTCCAGTCCAGGAACAGGAGGAGGAGGATTTCTTGGGCCAAAAATTGGTTGCTTTATTAATTGTGACCAATTATGTCATATGCCTTTACTGCGGGAGCTCCAAGAGAATAATTCAGATGTTTTTTGGAATTATCTCCAGATGACGGACCCCTGTTTTCACCAATTCTTGGCATTGTTGACCCCATATATTAAGAAGCAGGACACATGCATGAGGCTTTTATTTTATTTTTTGGGTGAATAAGGATTTGATTTGGTATATTTTCTACATTTTTGGATGCATAGAATGCACTTTTCGGTTCTATTGGCAGATAGCATGTCTAATTGTATTTGTTTTCTTTTTTTAATGCACAATAAAAAAATTGTGGAGAATAATACTTCAAATGACAGTTTGGGAGTAGGCAGTTACATTTTAAAAAACACAATGTAAAATTAACAAGGGACACCAGCATAGTTGTATCTTTAATCTTAAAAAATACAGGATAATGGTGTTGTGGTAACTTGTACCAAAAAAAACCCCAAAAAAACAACAAGCATAATAATATTATTCTTGATATCACTAGAAAAAAAAGCCTTTGAAAATTCATTTGCAATAACTCAGTATCACCAGCAAAGCAGCTTCATTATTATCCCATTAAAGAAGAAGAGAATGTGCGCTGCATTTCGAGATTTCATAATTTGCCACGTCACGCATGTTAATTCTGCATTACGAACGCTAGTTTACAAGACCGACCACTTCTGCCTTGTCCTTGCTTCTGAGCATGCGTGTTTGTACGTTTGTTCGATGTGTACACACGCTCGGAAAATCCAACATCAGACATTTGTCCACGGAAAATTTTAAAGCCTGCCATCCAAAATTTATCCGCAGAAAATCCGACAACAATTGTCCAACGGAGCATACAAACAGTCGGATTTTCTGCCAACTGCCTGTCATCACACAATTCCCGTCGGAAAATCCGATCGTGTGTATGCGGCTTAAGTCTCATATATACATAAAATATTTGGATTTAGTTATAAAATTCCCTGATACTGACAGGCAGGAGTTTTTGCATCATAAGATATTGCTGGGCACTGCTATAAGAGACATGTACCTGTGCTAAATTTAAAAAGAAAGTATCTCTCCCTGCACAAAATTATCAGCTCTACCTAACAGCTCCAACACACACTGACAATATGACAATATTATTTATGATAACAGAATAATGCATACATTTTTTTTAGGTACAAAGGAAGCATTTTGCTGGTAATATTGTCTTGAAAAATTATTTATTGTCTATGCAATCTATAAAGTATAAAGTAACGAAACAAAAAAATGTGTTTTTTTTTCTAGTTTGACATTTGTTATTTTTAAAACAGCAATCATTCCTGTAGATAAAAAGTGTACAATTTATTCTATAAAATGTTCCATTCATAATAATGCTAAAGAGTCTTGTAAAATGATGTTTACTGGACATTCATTAGTCTGTATTTTACTTAATTTGGCTATCTTTAAAAAAAAAGATTCCCTTATTTATCTACCATTTTCAATGAGGATTTGCATACAACATATAGAGAGAATCCAATCACTTGTCACACTTAAACTCAAACAAGATTCGACCATCAGAATTAAAAACAGAACTGCTGTGGGCAAGGAGAAGGATTTATTCTACATGCCCAAAACTGTTGAGATTATTGTTTTGTCTTCAAAAAATAAGGTTCACAACTGCTTAGCTCTTTTTATATGACCAATGCCTTCACTTCACAGGCTTTTGCTTATACGTTGTAGAATTCATAGGCTTTTGCTAGTTATAAGTTATAGAATATGGGTCAGTAACATTTTCTTTTACTATAATTACATGATGAAATATCTTTATCCCTTTTCAACGAATTTCAGCAACAAATATAACTCAACTAAATTTGTTTTGTGGATAGGTTAAACCAAACTTTGCTCACTTGTTTCACAGTTTTTCCTGCTTTTTGTTTTTGGATATTTTATCCATCTTTTTTTTATGCTACCACTTTTATTTTTACTACCCAATATTTTACAAACTTGTGTAAAAGTGTTGCAAATGTTTAAATAAAAATCATTCTGTACAAATAGGTCAAATGAGATTGACAAATGATGTAGATTACTAGTCATATTGTTATCTACCATATTTTGTTATCACATTAACTATAGAGATTTCTTAGTTAAGTTTCTAAAAAGGGGTCTCAGTGGCCCCTAGCAATTACATTGTTTTTTTCTTAACTGTTTAGGTAGGATTGCATCTAAATAGGCAAAACTATAATACCCCGTACACACGATCGGACATTGATCGGACATTCCAACAACAAAATCCATGGATTTTTTCCGACGGATGTTGGCTCAAACTTGTTTTGCGTACACACTGGTCGCACAAAGTTGTCGGAATTTCCGATCACCAAGAACGCGGTGACGTACGCCACGTACGACGAGACTAGAAAAGGCCCGTTCAGAACCAAGCGCTGCACCCTTTGGGCTCCTTTTGCTAATCTCGTGTTAGTAAAAGCTTGGTGAGAGATGATTCGTGCTTTTTCATACTCGTGGTTTTCAGATCGTTTTCTGCTGTTCAGTTTGTGCTTGTGGGTTTGTATCTGCTCTTCAGTGCGTGCAGTCAGTTCGTATTGTACTATTCAGTGTGATCTTGTCCGCTCATTACTGTTTTTCAGGTCGCTCTTCACAGGCCTTGCTGTTCTTCAGTGCATTCTGTTACTTCGGTCTGAGCAGCCGACCGTTTTCTAGCCATGTTGCGTATACGTACTCCTCGTAGAGTTCGTGCTGTGCGGGGGCTTGGTGTTGGGGTCCTTACCTTGACACAAGTCCAGTCCATGAACAGGGTGGGGAGGAGTTCATGGACCAAGAATTAGTTGCTCCAGCGTGACCAGTTTTGTCATAAGCCTTTGCTCCGTGAGATCCGTGAGAATAATCCTGATGATTTCAGGAACTTTCTCCAGATGACGGACCCCGTATTTCACTGTTTGATGGCTTTGCTGACCCCTTATATTAGCAGGCAGGATACCTGCATGAGGCAAGCCATCACTCCGGAGCAGAGGCTCGTTGCCACCCTGTGGTACTTGGCGACGGGGAGAAGCCTGCAGGACTTGAAGTTCTCGACAGGCATCTCCCCCCAGGCTCTGGGGATCATTATCCCGGAGACCTGTTCTGCCATCATACAGGTCCTGCAGAAGGAGTATATGAAGGTAAGCTTTTTATCCTTTAATATCACATTTTATTGTATTTAATATTTGCTAATATATTGTATTTCTTTCCTCATTCCCTAATTACCATGATTGTAATATGCTGTGAATGTCCCCTTTGTCCTCATGCATGCTGGATTTTTAGGTAATTATTTTTGTCATCCTTCATACATATTTGCCTTCACTTACCTCCCCAGCATGGTCTCCTGGCCCTATATTCACCTCATGTAGTCACTTAACAATGTATTTTATCAGCTCCATAGTAGTGCTTTACCCCAAACACCCCCTAAAATGTTTTAAAATGTGATTTGTGCTTTAAATTCAGGCAGAGTGCCAGAGGCTTTTTTTTGGGGGGTCCCCAAATCATTTTTAACCCTCCCTCCCCCAACTGCTAAGTCAGCTGATACCAATTCTCTATCTATCCTCAATCATCTATCTGCTGACTTTGCCAAACCCATACACACTATACCCACCTCTTTTGTGATCAGATTTATGGATGAAATCCCCAAAGCATGTAGTGCAAGGGCCTGCCTGTATACTTTTAAATGGTACTGTTTCAAGTTTCTGTATACTATTATTATCTTGATAGATAATAGCAGAATGTCCAAATGTGCTCAAATGTGTACAATGTGTATTTATATCTTTGTATTATGACACTTCTTACCTGTCCAGTGGGCTGCCAATAGTGTAACTAAGGAGGGGCTGTTCAAAGTAATACCCATTATTTAGGCATTCATCTCTCAATGAAGTGGAGAGGGTTACCTGTCCAAGAGTTCCCCCCCTATAATGTTAGAAATGGCCCATGAGAGGGGGGGAGGGGGAATCTGATAGGTGTACCTTTTACTTTGGTCTTTAAAAACTCCCTCAAATAAATGTTATCTTACAATCTTACAGCTTACAATCTAATAGGGATCTGAGCAGTGCCCTCTTAATCCTCTTGTATTTTATTGTATTATAACTGTATTGTCTCCCTTTTATATTGTAAAGCGCTGCGTAAACTGTTGGCGCTATATAAATCCTGTATAATAATAATAATGTTGGCCAAGAATGTTTGTGTCTAATCTGCTTTCCCTGTTTATGTGCAAAATGACTAATTTTTTTTGTTTGACTCCACAGTTTCCTTCCACGCCACAGGAATGGCAGACTGTGGCCTCCCACTTTGCCCAGCGGTGGGACTTTCCTAACTGCGGAGGGGCAATTGATGGGAAACACGTCCACATCGTCCCACCACCCAACTCGGGCTCGTACTATTATAATTATAAGGGGTTCAATAGTATTGTGATGTTGGCGGTGGTGCCGGCTACTTATGAGTTCCTGTATGTGGACATGGGGAAGAATGGCCGGATGTCCGATGGTGGAGTCATCGCCCAGACAGAGTTCTACAGGCGTCACCAGAATGGCAGCTTGGACTTGCCACCTCCAGAAGACAATGTGGAAGGACTCCCATTCATCTTCGTTGCGGATGAAGCGTTTGCGCTGGGGGACCATCTTATGTGGCCATTCCCGATGAGGACCCTCACCCCGGAACAGAGGGTTTTTAATTGCTGGCTGGCTAGAGCCACAAGAGTGGTGTTGCTCTGAAGAAATCCCTGTTGGATGAAACGCGTCAGCATGACGCCATCACGCCCAGCGTAACACACACACGGACCCACCCATCAGCCCTGGGTTTCCGATTCGCTGAGCTGTTGAAGCCGCTGAGGCCTTGCCGCACGGAACCAGGAAGTGCTTGAGGAGTCTGAGGAGTAACACCGCATCTAGGCGGCATGCTATATACCTCCTTTCTACGTTCACTATCCTGACTGGCATTCGGCCATAAAGACCTATGAGTTACCCCCACTTAACTAGATGAGGATTCGGTTGCCTTGCACAGATGTGAGAAGATCTGAGGATCGGAGTGTCCTGTATGCCTGCTACACATTGATGTCCATGGACTGGTGAGACTGTATCCACTTAATATCTTTTGTGATATAGCAATATCAGTGCTCCCGCTTCATGATCTAGCAACACGCTGTGTTTATTCATCATCATCTATACAGGCATACACTTCCCCTTGTACCCATGCATTATCTTTGCTACGGCTGGGTACGTATCTGCAAGTGCTATCATCAGCAATCCCCGTGGCTAACATTTTGAGTTACACTCTAGGTCTGGCACCGGCAGCGTGCATAGCGGATTTTCATCATCCACGACTGCATACAGTTGCTTCTTGGCTTTCAATATTAATTCCCAATACTTATATGAGACGGTTCTTGTCTATCCAGCCAGTTGCATGTAATTGTTTGTGGTGGCCATCTGTGTGTGTTTTTGTTCTTAGACAACGTTGTCTATTTTATCTGTAATGGTGGTATTAGGTTCACTTATTGTCATTTTTTGATTTTTGTTTGGTGTATATGTGGAATTATTTTTCTATAATAAATTATATATATTTTTTGCTACCCTGTTGGTTCCTTGTTGAAGAATTCGTTTTCCTCCCCTCCTCTTTTTTCTGGTGGAGAACACGTTTGGAATCATGGCCAGCCGGTTCCGCCTATTTCTTACACCCATACATATGGCGGAGTATAAACTGAATCATATAATCCTGGCGTGCTGTATTCTACACAACTTTTTACGGCAACATTCTGCCAACTATGCTGGCTCAGTTGGGCCTAAGGCTGGAATTCAAAATGAAACAACCCTGACAGCGCTTGAAAGTGGCCGTCCTGGCTTGCCCCCCCTGAGTGCCCGTGATGTCCGGCTAAGATACCTGGAATATTTTGCGGGTAGGGGGGCTATCAATATGCCAGACAATGTCTGAAACCTTTTTCTAATAAAAAAAAACAAATAACTATTCAAATCTTTGATGACATTTACTGCTTGTGTTTGTTTTAGCTGACCTTGACAGAAATGTGGTGAGTCCTGAAAATGGCGTGATTGTGTAACCTTACAAAGCACTGTTGGGTGTTATTTACTAAAGGCAAAGACACTTTGCACTACAAGTGCACTTGAAACTGCACTTGTAGTGCAAAGTGGATTTGCCCTTAGGAAATAACACCCATTGTCACAGAAAACACCAATTAGAGCACCACAAAAGTGTTGTAGCGTTGAGACAATAATCCACACATTCTTGATTAACAATCTTTTTAATACCAGCACAATCACATGTGCATTTAGAAAAGGTTTTTAAAACAAACCAACATGTTTGTTCTATAACAATTTTTGGTGTCACATTAGAAAAAGTAGAAATGTCCATTTAAGATAAAACAGGCATGTTTAAAACCAACAAGAAAGACACAAATCTTGAACTTACAAAGTTCACTTTTGGTAGAACTTGAAGGCAATACCAGACATGAGTATTTACAAACTATGTTTGATATTGCGTTCAGATGGGGTGAAGTCACCCCAGGAAAAGCCAAATTTTGAAGATGCACACAAATTTACGAATGTCAACATGTGCTACCTGCCATCACGGGGGATCAAGGGACGTGTTTTGGGGGTGAAACCCCTTCCTCACAGCTACTTTATTATTGAGGAAGGGGTTACACCCCTAAAACGCGTCCATTGATCTCCCGTGATGGCAGATAGCACATGTTGACACACTGTGTGCATCTTCAAAATTTGGCTTTTCTCAAATTTGTCAAAAAATCATTGATGTTTTTCTTGATGTTTTCCAAGTCCCTATTACACCCCACGATCTCCCCGATCAGGATCTGTGCACATTCCGAGGTGAAAGGATCTGGATCCACAACATCATGATCACCTAAAAAAAGATAGAAACCAAAAAATACCATGTGTTATAAATATGCCGGCATCTATCTCTTACCTGAGCCTGTGGTCGCAGACACTCACCTGTTGTGGTGCCAATTTCCACCACGTCTTCCTCCTCCTGCTCTGCTTGTCTTGGGTGGATTTCCCCTTCTTCCAGAGGTGGGGGGTCTCTGGTCTCCTCGGATGAGAGGTGTCCTCCGAGTCTTTTCTCCCCTATGTAAAAAAAAATAGGTATACTTAGCACACAGATATTTGATGGCAGAACTATAAATATGAAACATTGCTTGGAAGTGGGGTACAATTGTCTGTTTTGGCAGAGTTCCAAGATGTTGCATTTTTCTTGTCCTTTGTCAAGCTTTAATACTTACCTGTTTTGTACAAGCTTCACAGATAGAGACACCCCTATAGTGTACACTGGAGCACCTATGTGGGACCCCTAATAAAAAGGGTGTTCTTGTGTCCCACACTAGTTCTCCAGCGTCCAGATGTGTAAACAGCTGCTGAGTGTCCTCTCCTTACACAGAATCTAGTTTGCATTTCATTCTAGTAACAAACCCATCCACACAACCAAATTAGTTTCAGACAGGTAGGCCCTAAAAAATGTGGGCAAATGCATATGGCCAAAACAATGGTGTTTTATAGGCCGAACGAACAATATTTTATACAAACGAATAATGTGCCCATGAACATGAAAGTTGCCTTTTGAAACTGGATAACAGTTCCTAAAAGCACATGGAGCAGCACAAACGTAATAAACATAAAGAATAGGAACACAGGACAACTACTTACTTTTTTGCAGCACTCTCCGGATCTTTCGGTACTGCTCATGCTCTCTTAATTTAAGGTCCGACCACTGCTTCCTGAGCTGATCTTTCGATCGTCGTACCCCGAAATTCCGGTGCAGACTCTTGATCACTTGCGCCATGATCTTGGCCTTTCGGACATTGGAGTTGGGGTAAGATCCATACTTCCCGTCATAGTCGGCCTTCTTCAGGATGTCGACTATCTCCAACATCTCCCCAAAGGACATATTCGATGCCTTAAATCTTCTCCTTCTGGATCCAGATGTTTCAGGCTCCGGGCTTTCCTCCTCCTCCTCGTTGCTGTAATTAGCACGCACCTGCTGTGTCTCCGCCATGTGCTTTTCCCCCATTGTGCTGAATGAGAAGGGGCGGGGAATAGACTAGAAAGAACGTCAGGGGCGTGCGGAGTTACACGCATGCGCAGTGTGTATAAAGCGTAACACGCGTGCGTAGTACGTACGATCTGTGAGCGGAGGAAGGAGTATCGGAGGCGCCGATCGTGATAACGAAGGTAAGTGCAAAACTTGGGCCTATACTGCTTCTAGATTGAGGCCTATATTGTAACAAGATTAGGAGAGTTTTGCCAGACATTAGGATTTGTCTTGTGTTGTGTCTTGCAGATAAAATGGATGGCTTCAATGACCACAACTTCCTCCCCCTGTTCATAGACAAGGACAGGGAGCTGCTCTGTCTGTGGCAGGTGAAACATCCACATTACAATAATAAACAAAAGAGGCAGACAGCACTGGAGAAACTGCTGGAGTTGGTGAAGCCAGTGGTCCCCACGGCAAACATCCCCTATTTAAAAGCCAAAATTGGTGGCCTGAGAAGCACTTATCTAAGGGAGCGCAAGAAGGTCACGGATTCCCAGAGATCCGGAGCTGCAGCAGATGACGTTTATGTCCCCAGGCTGTGGTACTATGCGATTTCTGTCAGACCAGACTGGAGTCAGGGAATCCCTCTCAACCCTTCCTTCCACTCTTCCTTCCACCCCAGCTGAGGCTTCCAACCTGGGACTTCCAGCCAGGAAGAAGTGGAGGAGCCCAGATGGAGTCAGGTATAGCATTCTTCTACAGATTTCTGGTCAAAAATTAAATGATGTTTACTAGATGTTATTATTGATCACTAATTGCTGATTTAATACAGTTTTTTACATATCAATAGACAGTAGTGGGCAAAAATAATTGGGACAAGAATGAAAAATGCTGGGCTCAGAAGGATAGTCTGTTATATTTGTTAACATTCAACTTGCAACAGTCATGAGATGAAAATTGTGTGTGATTGATGAATAAAAAACTAAAACTATGTCCCTTTTTCATACACAGGAAGACCTCAGCCAGGACGAGGCTCTGGAATGTGGCACACAGGAGGAGGCTGTGGAATGTGGCAGCCAGGAGGAGGCGCGGGTTAGTGGCAGCCAGGAGGAGGCGGGGTTAAGTGGCAGCCAGAAGAAGCCTGGGCCCAGTAGGAGCCTGACAGAATCGCAGGTTCCTCCCCTCCGCCTTCCAAACAAAAGACCCAGGAAGGGGAGTCACGTGCAGGATTCAGCTCTCAGGCTCATTCAGGAGGCTTCTGCATCCCTCAGAGCCTTACCCACTCCTGAAGAGGCCTTTGCCTGCATGGCTGCCACCAAACTGAAGGGCATGCAAGAGGGTCAACGTCTCATGTGTGAGAAACTTCTTTATAAAGTCCTAACTAAGGGGGTGAGTGGCGAAATCACACCCAATACCGACGTGATTGAGTTGGACCATCCTCCTCCTCCTGCCACAACTACACCACCACAGCCACAGCGTGGAAGGAAGCGTGGAAGGAAGACCAGAGAGTGATGGCCCTGGGTTCAGTCTGGTCTGACAAAAGATGCAGTCTCTTGTAGTACCAGAGCCTGGGGACACAGATGTCATCTGCTGCTTTCATGATCTCTTGGACTTCTGGACCAGACTGCACTCCCTTAGATATGGACTCCTCAGGCCACCAATTTTGCAGTAAAATAATTGATGTGTGCCCTGGGCGCCAAAGGTTTCGCCAATTTCTGCTGTTTCTCCAGCGTTGCCTCCCTCTTTGTTTGGTTCTGAGCCCTTAATAAAGGAATTTTTGGTTCAATTATACTCGCCTATGTGTGCTTTCCTTCAAAAAGGACAGTTTGTTTGTGAGGAGGCAGGTACATTTCAAAACTACAATGTGAAATTAACAAGGGACACCAACACCAAGCAACCTCCTTGAGATTAAATAATACAAGATAATAATGGTGTTGTGGTAACTTGACACACAAAACACACACAAAAATATTATGGAGTGAAACCCAAAAAACCTAAAAAAATACATCAGCCTGGAAAAAAATACAAACCCAAAAAAAAAAAAATCAGCCTTGAAAAAAATACAAAACAAAATTAAAAAAAAAAAATCAGCCTTGAAAAAAATACAAAACAAAAATAAAACAACAAAAAAGAAATTTGGTCAGATGTGACAAATCAAAATATATTGAGGTAATCACGATAAATAATAAAGAAAGAAGTTTGTGAGAAGTCTGTTTGAATATGTACAGCAAAACTACTTCATTCTTCTCACATTATAAAGAAGAAGAGAGTGCGCTGTATTAAACAATTTAAAACATTGCAGCGTGACGAAAGTGCTGTATCCATTCCGAACGCTAATTTTACCAGACCGAGCTGTTCCATCTCGGAATTTCTTCTGAGCATGCGTGGCACTTTGTGCGTCGGAATTGGCCACACGCGGTCGGAATTGACGCGATCGGATTTTGTTGTCGGAAAATTTTATAGCCTGCTCTCAAACTTTGTGTGTCGGAAAATCCCATGGAAAATGTCCGATGGAGCCCACACACAGTCGGAATACTCACAGGTAAAAGAGAATGTTCAGTTAGCTTAGTGATTAAGGTGCAGATACTTTCACTTCAGTCATTTAATCATGTGCAAGCATACATCTTGCTTTTTTAAATGTCCATACACATATACCAATATGATACACACATATCCCCCTCACTGCCTATTTTGACCTTCATATCACTCACTAGTTCTCACTGTTTCCCCTTTCATACACCATCATACACCAAATGCATAACTTAGATAAATTCTAAGTTATGCATTTTAAAAAAGTTTTGTTTTTCCTCGCTTCATGTTACTGTACCTGTTCTTCTATCTTCATATATTCTAATTTTGGCAAAACAATGAAAACCTCTTTGAAGATGAAAAAATAAACATGTTTTATTTAAAAAGAAATGGAGTAAAGTTCTATGTTCTTGTAAGTCTTTTTAATTACCACTGCGCTGGTAATACAATAATATTTGTATTATTTTTATTAATACACACATACAGTATGCCTATTTTTGCAGGTAATGGAAGAAAGCAACCTTTGCTGGTTATGACATATGATAGGAAAAATGATAATTTTTGCAATTCATTTTATTACTTTTATTACTTTTTTCAAAAATTAGTTTATTATTCAACTTGTTAAAGTGTTCCTAAACCCACAACAGTAAAATCAGTCTGTATACGCAGTAAAGCATGCTTCTTCTACTCACTGTGAAACCTAACTTAATCCTCTGCATTGTGTAAAAAGGTTGTTTTATCTGATGTCTTCTCTGATCCTAAAGAGCCTTGGGGACAAGCTGCACATGCTCAGTTTGGTGTGTTTTGCTAGAGAGCAGTGGCGGCCCATCAATGCAGGGGCGCTGCCCCCCATCCTTGCGCCCGTCCCCTAAACTACATGCAAGGCGCCCAATGCATGGATTTCTATGGGGGTTTTCTTTTAATTTTTTTTGTCAGCACGTGATTAGAGCCTTAATGCAACTTCACAAAGAAAGTCCAATCACTGAGATCCAAAGAAAAGTACAGAGGCAAATAATATCCCTCAAATAGCGCTCAACCACAAATCATGCATATAAAATGCTAACTCACCAGAACTTCAAAGTAGAAGGGGTTGTGACCTGTCCATACCATTATTTAAAGTGCTGACATGTCTCCAGCCCAAGTATAAAAAATGGAGAAAGAGAACAAAAGCGGGACTTTGCGTGAGACATGTCAGCGAGTAAATAAAAATTTAATTGGTCAGGCTCAAATAGAGTTGGCCTGTAACCAGTACAAATCTATAATCCATAGGATCAATGATATTAAAGAACAATGGGTGTAATCACAAAGTATTTACATCTGGTATTCATGGAAAATATCATTTTAATTCATCATTAGACATAAAAGAATTAATATAAAATCAATCGATAGACATAATAAGTACAGAAAATACAATTACAGTACAGATGGTTATTAAAGTATAGGCATCCATAAGTTGTTAACTCAACGCGTTTCTTGGCTTATAACCAATCATCAGGAGTCCAGATGCGTAATGACTAAAAATAAAGGAATAAAGCAGCCATTAGTCTAATGATTGACAAATAGGTACAGAAAAGGCATAAGCTTAGGTAGTACTCACAGATTAAAAAAATAACCAATGTAATGGGGCTATCTGGTGGTCTGGGTCAACAAAGTCTCCCCCGGGGTTGAGGCAAGGACCAGCCCCCAAAAAAACCCAAGGACAGAGGCCGCCACCTAAGCTGGGACACCCCACCGGACCATCGCCAAGCGAGAACGGGGGAGCCAGGCTGTGACACATATGGGATGCTGTAAAGAGAAAAAAGAGAATGTGTGAGTGGAAGTGAATAGGGGTATGTGAGGAAAAATGCCATCCATGGCTGCGCAAAAAGGGAAAGGATGGTTTTCCAACCACTCACTTGTTTACTCCATCTATGGGGGGTGGGACTGGAATCTCATTGGGTCCTAATTCCAGGGTTGCGATGCACCCAGTTTGCAGCCCCTTACCCACCCTATACCCTGGTGGGGGTGGGCCGTGACCTTGACGCATCGGCGTCATGATCTCAAGTTCCGCATGCGGCGTCCAACGACGCTGCATTGCCGGCACTAGTGACTCACTCCATCGGGGGTCACAGCGGCAGGGGAATGGGAACCTGCCTCGATTACCTATATCATGGGTGGAATCCTCCCCCCTGCACGCCTCATTGACGCCCCTTCCTGACGTTGGTGTGGACATGCCCCCCGCCCGGGGTAAATAGCGGGGGCCTTTGGCCGGTTCGCTCCATACACCGCCATAGCTTGCGTGGGGATGACCGGCTTGCACATCACTTGCACTTCACAGGTAAATCTCTCCTTTTGCCATCCATGCTCCCATATTCCCATTATCACCAATATGATACACACATATCCCCCTCACTGCCTAGTTTGACCTTCATATCACTCACTAGTTCTCACTGTTTCCCCTTTCATACACCATCTTTACCTTTTTGCGCAGCCATGGATGGCACTTTTCCTCACATACCCCTATTCACTTCCACTCACACATTCTCTTTTTTCTCTTTACAGCATCCCATATGTGTCACAGCCTGGCTCTCCCGTTCTCGCTTGGCGATGGTCCTGTGGGGTGTCCCGGCTTAGGTGGCGGCCTCTGTCCTTGGGTTTTTTTGGGGGCTGGTCCTTGCCTCAACCCTGGGGAGACTTTGTTGACCCAGACCACCAGATAGCCCCATTACATTGGTTATTTTTTAGTCTGTGAGTACTACCTAAGCTTATGCCTTTTCTGTACCTATTTGTCAATCATTAGACTAATGGCTGCTTTATTCCTTTATTTTTAGTCATTACGCATCTGAACTCCTGATGATTGGTTATAAGCCAAGTAATGCGTTGAGTTAACAATTTATGGATGCCTATACTTTAATAACCATCTGTACTGTAATTGTATTTTCTGTACTTATTATGTCTATTGATTGATTTTATATTAATTCTTTTATGTCTAATGATGAATTAAAATGATATTTTCCATGAATACCAGATGTAAATCCTTTGTGATTACGCCCATTGTTCTTTAATATCATTGATACTATGGATTAAAGATTTGTACTGGTTACAGGCCAACTCTATTTGAGCCTGACCAATTAATTTTTTAGAAAAATATGGAAAATCATAGCGCAATCTGTTTATTGCAGATGAATAAAAGCAGGTAAGTAAAACAATGCACACCTACATTTGCAAGTGCTATAAGTTAGCACCAACATATACAGCTTTTGGGTAAATGTGCTTTGCCGTTCCACCAAGCAGCGGCATGCATTCCAAAGCATAGGGGTTAGGAACCAAAAAAATGGATAGGACGTCAATAAGAAGCAGAGCCCCTATGCATTTCGAGTTACACACGTCATCAGGAAGCTTGCATTTCCATGTTCTGTGTACTGTGAGAGACCAGATATAATGAATGCAGGGCCCTGGGTTTAGTAACAGTTTAAGGTCTTTAGGTGTAGCTTCTCAATTCTCGAAATGTACATAATGACCACAAATATATTGATTATTTTCCTGGCCCTATGGAAATGTATAGAGATCTACCACTATGATGATGTCATCATGTACATAGGGACAATATATTTGTGTGCAGGTTTTTAGATTACTATGGAAATACCAATAGAAATAACAGCATGCTGTAGGTTCAATTCAGTATCAGGCATTGCTGTATAGAGAAAAGAAAAAGCCTCAAAGTAGACAGCAAATAATAGATTTAAGTAGTTATCACACATCTTTTCTTGCCAAATACATAGCCTTGACAATCTTTGCAAGCTCAGTACACTATGTTTTAGTGAGATTTCCTGTTTGTCAGCCTACATTACAACATCTTCTCCAGGTGAATGAGAGAGTTGTCATATGTTGAGGGAGTGCTTGGTGAATGATGAGGCATTTTTGATGGCTGTTCTTCATAAAATAGACCAATCTCAGTTTTGATGTTTGTGAGCTCAGTCTCCCCTCAATTTATTAAACTATAGCTTACTTTACACTTTATAAACCAGGCACATTATCAAAGGCTACTTTGTTATTACTGTTCCACGTTTTAGTGAATTTATCCTTTACTGCTTTTCCTCTCTTTTCTCAGAGGTATAATCAATAGTTTATACTTGTAACTCAACATTTCACTATTTGGCCTACCCAGCACAACACCCAGCCTTTCTCCCAAACTGTTTAAAGTCTTTTCAAGTACTATCTGCTCATATTCTCTACATTAGCCTTCACTTCAATGGAAAACCAGTCTATATTCAATCAGTGCAATTACAAACTTTCCAGGTTAAAGTACAAGTTTTGCAAGCAGATCTGTGTAGAATTTTTTAAGAAATTGATAGAAAGACTATGTAGTGTTGGTTTGGTGGCACAGTGAGGATCTCTCAGGAGTGTCAGTAAGTAAATGGGAAAAAATATAATGGTGTCAGCTGTTAGTAGGAGGGAAAAATTCCCTGGTGTCAGTGATCAGTAGTAGGAGAAAAATGTCCTCTTGTATCATATTCGGTTCCCACCTGGGGACAGACAGAGGACTAGGAAACCATTTACTTCTCATACACCTTTGGCACCTATTTTAAATAATCCAGAGTTTGTCCCAGGGATACTACCAACTCTGTTCATTGATGGGAGAACAATGGACTTCTCTGGATTGGGGTTTTTCTGAAAAGCAAGGAACCATATTCTTTGGATTATTTCTGCAAAATATGACAACTAGCTCCTGCTGAGCTATTTCAATACAACCAAATTATGTCTTATATCAAAACTAAAATCAAACTCTCAGCAAACCCATCAACGGTGACACTGTTTGAGTCATCTTTTAATTACAGGGCTCTATCCAAAGGTCATATCTCTCTCCTGTATATTATGTTAACGGCCTTAGATCGCAAATTGACATATATGCAACAGTGAGAGAATAATTTGGGCATCTCACTTGATCTTTCTGACTGGCACGAGATTGCCAATAATCTAAAATATCTGAAAATACCACCTTAATAGAATCCAACTACAGAACTTTCTTAAGATGGTACCTGCCACCTACAAGACTGGAAAAATGCATCCATAATGCTCTCCGAACTGTTTCAGACAGTGTGCTAAAATAGGCACCAATTACCACACCTAGTGGCAGTGTCCTAAAGTGTCTAGTTTCTCAAGTTTTAAAAAAATGTGTCTAGGTTTTGGATAAGAATTTTTAACTTTATTCAATCGGTTACAGGAATACATGCTCCCAGATACCCAGAAATTGCTGTCTTCCAGAATATGCCCTTTGACATCCTGAAAAAGGCTAAATGGTTAATATCCTATATGATCGTATCAGCTGGAATAGCTATAACAAGATGAAATTGACTTGGACTGGATTATGATCAACAATAAGCTCACATGTACCCTTAAAAATAATCAGGCTAAGTATGACAAAACTTGGGACCCCTGGATTCGATATTTCTCCGTAGATTACAGAGGCTCCGGGAATGCCTCCCTTTTCAGCTCAGGTATGCCTTTTTCTTGTTACTTCTTTCCTTTCCTTCTTACTCTTACACCATTCTTGATTGGTTAAGACTACTGTTATTTACTCACTCAAGGTATTATAAGTTTTCTTTGGAGTTTCATAACAATTAGTAAAGGATATGGGGAGATTGCTAACAATAACGTACCTAACTGGAGATTGAGAGTCATTATATCTGGAATTATATTTCTATCTCTGCCACTGATGCTATTTTTACCATTCGTGTTATGTCTAATGCCCCGTACACACGGTCAGATTTTCCGACGGAAAATGTGTGATAGGACCTTGTTGTCGGAAATTCCGACCGTGTGTAGGCTCCATCACACATTTTCCATCGGATTTTCCGACACACAAAGTTTGAGAGCAGGATATAAAATTTTCCGATTCGGATTTTATTGTCGGAAATTCCGATCGTGTGTACACAAATCCGACGGACAAAGTGCCACGCATGCTCAGAATAAATAAAGAGATGAAAGCTATTGGCCACTGCCCCGTTTATAGTCCCGACGTATGTGTTTTACGTCACAGCGTTTAGAACGATCGGATTTTCCGACAACTTTGTGTGACCGTTTGTATGCAAGACAAGTTTGAGCCAACATCCGTCGGAAAAAATCCTAGGATTTTGTTGTCGGAATGTCCGAACAAAGTCCGACCGTGTGTACGGGGCACTAGGGTCCTAACTGATAGTATGCATTATATTGACCCCCTGATTGCGATCGTTATGATTGTGACTGTGATTAACTTTGTTGTTCAACATAAAAGCTGTACATCTATAGTGTCTCCCTAGTGGGGAGATTTATGAATGTTGAATTTGTTTTTTGTTCTCTTTTGAAAACTTAATTAAAAAAAGGTTGAAAGAAAAAATGTCCTCATCTTGGTTCTCAGTAGGAGGAAAAAATGCCCAATCCACAGTCAATGGTAGAAAAACATGTCTCATCAATGGTCAGTAGGAGAAAAAAAACACCCTTCCATCAGTAGCCAGTGAGAGGGAAAAAATGCCTAGACTTCAGTGATCAGTAGGAGGAAAAAATTACCTTGTTATTGGTTAGTAGGGAAAAAAATGACTCATCAGTGATCAGTAGGGGAAAAAAATGCCTGGTCAGTAGAGGGAAAAGGAGTCTTGTCAGTGGTCTTTAGAAGAAAATAAATGCTTTGTCATTGGTCAGTTTGGGGAAAAAAATTTCCTGGTGACAGTGGTTCGTAAAAGGAAAAAAAGTCCAGCTGTCAGTGATTAAAACAGGAAAAAAATGCACAAGTGTTCAGTAGGAAGAAGAAATGCCCTAACATTGGTGTCAGTGGGAGAAAAAATATTCAGGATTCTGCATGGGCCGTGAGACAACTATAGGGGATTCTGTGTGGGCTTCGGGACTCTGTAGGTAGCTGGATGTGCACTGTGGGGATATGGAGGTACTATGGGGGCAATGAGGGAGGCTGGGGATCTGTGGCGGTCTAAAGGGCATTGTGGAGCTTTATGCATGAAGGGGAGCCCTGTGAAAGGCTTGGGGGCAATATGGGGGGTTGAGTTCTGTAGAAAGCTATAAGAGGAAGAAAAGGAGTGGGCCAATAAAGATTAAATATACTACCATGTGTTAGTGATTAGCATTTCTGCCTTGCAGCACTGGGGTCCCTGGTTTAAATTTCAGTCAGGACACTATTTGTATAGAGTTTTCATATTCTCCCTGTGATTGTGTGGGTTTCTTCAAGGTACTCTGGTTTTCTCCCACACTTCAAAGACATGCTGGTTAATTGATTCATTTTCCGGCACTAGTATGTATATGCAGGCATGTTATTGGGGACCTTAAATTGTAAGCTTTTGTAGGGCAGGGACTGATGTGAATGTGCAGTATGTAAAGCACTGTGTAAAATATACTACTTAAATACCTGTAATAATATTGAAACTGAGCTTATCCTGGTTCAAAAAAGCAAATCTTGGTGTCCAAAAAAAAAATGAAACTTTGATTGTGATGATACACAATCATCCCCTTCTGTAGATTGCTTTTTGCATTAGTTATGATCCATCCTGAGGATCCCTACTTGAACTCAGTCATGTAAGTAGTTATGAGATATAGCAGAACTTGCCTGGGAGAACAAGAAGCAAATCTATCCATACACCCATGTTCATTTAAATTGTATTTAAAGTCAACATTATTTTTTATTCTAGATAGGTTGTGAAATGCCAAAACATTTGTTGGGTTTTTATTGCTGTCTGTATCCCCAGCTGATCAGAATCACTCACTTTCCAATTGTTCTGATGACTATCACCAGTACAAGGATGGAGATACATTTTCCAGTAGGGATACTTGCTCTTGTGACAATTGCGTAAGAGAGAATTTAGATTAATTTGGAGAGATTTAATCTTACTTTCTGTTGTTTGTCTGAAACAGAAAATGATGGAATGAAGGAAAATCTCTCCAATGGGACACAGACAGCAAAACAAATAAAACTTTACGGGGGGGGGGGGGGGGGGGGGGGTGTGTTTAACTGCCTTACCCTGTCCAAAAAGAAACAAAACAAGAAAGAAAAACACTTATATACTGCAGCCACTTGGAACAAATGAGTGGAAGTTCGATAATAGCAGGGTTGAGTTAAAATTTTGTTAATTGGAGGAAAGAGAGTAGGGTTCCCTTAAATGGAAAATCTTTAAATAGTTGAAAAATAGGAATCCTTTGAAACAACTTAAATTCTTACAATAAGCAATGTAGACTACGTTTACTGCAGTCTAATTTTAGATTAACAGGATAGTATTTATCTGTACATCATCCATTAAACTTTATCTTCTCTGAAACTGACTAAATATGTAACATACATTTATTCAGTTACCAGAACACCCAGCGGTTGCCTTTAATTGGCAAAAAGTCAGTTGCAGCAAAAAGGTTGACGGTTACATATTTACAAAGTATAATCATTACAGACTTTAAATATTTGCTGAATCGAATCATTACAAGGGCAATGAACTTTCCATAGACCAAGGGAATGGAAGCAGGTTCCTGTTCTCATAAGATCGATAGCTCTTTTAGAGCTAAAAGTTGTCCTGTACTTTGCCGTCAACACCTTAATGTGTGATTTTAACAGAGCCATTTGAAACATGTATCCATTTTTGCAGATAGTCAGCTCCCTAAAACCTATTAACATAATGATTTACTTGCCCCTGCAATGTATTGCAAGTGGAAATCGTAGGCTGAGAGAGGCGACAACCATTGATGACCTGTGGCATCCAATGTTCTTATCTTAAACAAACATGTCATTGAATTATTGTCTCTCTTGACTTGAAACAGGAGAGACACAAGTAGATGTTCTTTGAACTTTCCCCTCAGTGTCTCACCAACTGCTCCAATACCATCCATCTAATCACATTACCCCCATTGCAGTGGATTTGTTCTTTATTTCATTGGTGTGAAACATGTTAGCAATCTACTTCATCTTTTGCTGTATGGATTTTTACCAATAAAGATATTATCATTGAAGTGCGGCTATCTGGATCCAATTTCCTTTCATATGCTATTTGCATACTGAGCCAGCACTTCTTTCCTGTATGGTTGGCCACCAGGTTTGCACACATCTCAGGAGGGATTTTGTCCTACTCATCTTTGCAGATCCTCTCCAAGTCTTTAAGGTTTAGAGGTTGACGTTTGGTAGCTGGAACCTTCAGCTCCCTCCACATATTTTCTATGTGATTAAGGCTCGGAGACTGGCTAGGCCACTCCAGGACCTTAATGTGCTTCTTCTTGAGCCACTCCTTTGTTGCCTTGGCTGTGTGTTTTGGGTCATTGTCATGCTGCAATACCCATCCAAGACCCATTTTCAATGCCCTGGCTGAGGGAAGGAGGTTCTTACCCAAGATTTGACGGTACATGGCCCCGTCCATCGTCCCTTTGATGCGGTGAAGTTGTCCTGACCCCCTAGCAGAAAAACACCCCCAAATAATAATATTTCCTCCTCCAAGTTTGGGGATGGTGTTCTTGGGGTCATAGGCAGCATTGCTCCTCCTCCAAACAAGGTTAGTTGAGTTGTTGCCAAAGAGCTCGATTTTGGTCTCATCTGACCACAACACTTTCACCCAGTTCTCCTTTGAATTATTCAGATGTTCATTAGCGAACTTCAGACAGACCTGTACATGTGTTTTCTTGAGCAGGGGGACCTTGCAGGCATTGCAGGATTTCAGTCCTTCACAGCGTAGTGTGTTACCAATTGTTTTCTTGGTGACTATGGTCCCAGCTGCCTTGAGATCATTGACCATATTCTCCTGTGTAGTTCTGGGCTGATTCCTCACCATTCTCATGATCATTGAAACTCTGCGAGGTGAGATCTTGCATGGAACTCCAGACCGAGGGAGATTGACAGTTATTTTGTGTTTCTTCCATTTACGAATGATCGCACCAACTGTTGTCACCCTCTCACCAAGCTGCTTGGCGAGGGTCTTGTAGCCCATTCCAGCCTTGTGTAGGTCTACAATCTTGTCCCTGACATCCTTGGACAGTTCTTTGGTCTTGGCCATGGTGGAGAGGTTGGAATCTGATTAATTGCTTTTGTGAACAGGTGTCTTTTATACAGGTAACGAGCTGAGATTAGGAGCACTCCCTTTAAGAGAGTGCTCCTAAACTCAGCTCGTTACCTGTATAGAAAACACCTGGGAGTCAGAAATCTTGCTGATTGATAGGGGATCAAATACTTATTTCACTCATTAAAATTCAAATCAATTTATAACTTTTTTGAAATGTGTTTTTCTGGATATTATAGTTGTTATTCTGTCTCCCACTGTTAAAATAAACCTACCATTAAAACTTTAGACTGGTCATTTCTTTGTCACTGGGCAAACATACAAAATCAGCAGGGGATTAAATACTTTTTTCCCTCATTGTAGAACACTTCCTGAATGATTCAACAAACAGAGCTGAAAGTCTCTACCTATGAGGAGACGGGGTGTGTGACTTTCCTTCAATCAGCTGTCTTGGCTGTATGCCCAGACTTCTCTGCAGTACGAACCAGGAAGAGAAAATCTCCTAATATGATCTGAACTTTCTAAACAGTATATAAAGCTGAAAACAGCAGATATACAGTATATGTAAAACTTATGTAGGGAGATTTGTGTCATCTCTGCGTATCATCTGAGGCTATTCACTTCACTGGGTATATGTGAGGGTTTACATCAACTTTAAGTTGGCAATACATGAATAGCAGCATTGTCAACTGTCAGTATTTTTACTGGCAGCCAGTAAAAAATGGGCACGTTTCTCCTGCTAGTAAATACCAGTGACAGGAAAAGGTTGCCAGTAAAAAATATGGCTGGCTGTGGTGATCGGCTCGGAACTGCACATGTGAAGTTTTGTCCGGAGCCGGATGAGACTATCCAGGTGCCTGCTACAATGTGTTTAGGCAGTGCCAGCAGAGGGTGGGTCTGGCAGAGGCGGTGCCTGAGTGTGTTGTGTGATATCATGGTGCAAGGGAGCCAAGCGGAGTGGTTGGAGCTTCAGATGGGAACAAGGTAAACCTGGACTGGAGTGGACTGAAGGCGTGAAACTGTCACTGTGACTCAGGAGGGGATGTGTCATATGGGTGAGGTGTCATCATCTGTGCTGCTGCAAACTGCTGTCAGTGTCACTGTGAGAGTCAATTTCATGTGTGTGTGCCACCCATTCTAAAGTCCTGTCCCTGAGCTACTTACTTACTATATCGAAAATAAAATAGGAAATATGTTTTTTGCCTTAATATCTACCTTAAATCACATGGCTAATTGCATATTGTACTAGTTTGTAGCCTAAAAATGGAGATTTGCACTTGAAAATGTAATTTTGTAACTTTTGGAAATGCCAGTAAAAACGTAGCTGTGCCAGTAAATTTTGGGTGTCGTGTCAGTAAATTTCAGTCTGGTAGGTTGGCAACACTGATGTATAGATTTCTGTTGTTTAGCCTGTGGGCTGAATGAAAGATATATAACCGCTTCCTCCATCAACTCTTAACAACATGAATGGACAAATCTCCTGCTGTCGCTGGCACAATTCAGGTGACAATTTTCTGTCTGGCTCCTTCAATGTTTCAAAGAAAGGATGGTGAGTGTCGACAAACTTCAGCTGCCTTTGCAGGTTTTAGTTTTTTAGTTGAGGAGACACTGGGATTTTTTACAGATTCAAGAAGACTGCATTAGGCATGCAGGGTCAATTTCAAAGTGGTTGGGGTATGCTAGAAGATCTGAGGGCTATAAATTTACATGCTAAGACAGCTAGACAAAAGGCAAGGGGGTCTTTGACTAGAATTCCTGGTGACTCCTCATGTGCTGTTTTCTAAAATTCACAGTTTAATTTGCCTCAGCAACCTTCTTAATGGGGCCCCCTTCCATCCCCAGGCCTCATAGCAGTCACATGAGCTGTAATGTATTTAGTTTTGCCACTGAAAGTGTAGCTTTAAAGTGGTTGTAAAGGTTCGATTTTTTTTTTTTTTTAAATAACAAACATGTTATACTTACCTCCACTGTGCAGTTCGTTTTGCACAGAGTGGCCCCGATCCTGCTGTTCTGGGCTCCTCCCCGCTAAAGCTAACACCCTCTGGGAAGCGCTCTCCCGGAGGGGTTAGGTTGGGGGCGCGCTCCCGAGTCCTGTATCCGGTGTCCATAAGCTGCCGACTATAAGACTCGGCCCGCCCCCCCGGCCCTTGCGTCATTGGCGTTGATTGACAGCAGCGCGAGCCAATGGCTGTGCTGCTATCAATCTATCCTATGAAGAGCCGAGAACAGGTGAGAAGACAGGGGCCGAAATCAAGCGTGTTCTCGACGCGGGACTTTCGAGGGCACAGGTAAGTAAATGGGGGGCTCGGGGGCCTGCAATCGCCGAATGTTTTTTCACCTTAATGCATAGGAGGCATTAAGGTGAAAAAACATGAACCTTTACAACCCCTTTAATGGCCCACTATTGCATACAATATTGTATTCTGCTAACATGCTTAATACATGTAATGATAGAATTTGGTATATGAATTCATTTTTGTTTCACATAGCTTTATTTGTATTATTCCCCACAATTACATGCAGACTAATGCCCCGTACACACGGTCGGATTTTCCGATGGAAAATGTCCGATCGGAGCGTGTTGTCAGAAATTCCGACCGTGTGTGGGCTCCATCGGACATTTTCCATCGGATTTTCCGACACACAAAGTTGGAGAGCAGGAGATAAAATTTTCCGACAACAAAATCCGTTGTCGGAACTTCCGATCGTGTGTACACAAATCCGACGGACAAAGTGCCACGCATGCTCAGAATAAATAAAGAGATGGAAGCTATTGGCCACTGCCCCGTTTATAGTCCCAACGTACGTGTTTTACGTCACCGCGTTTAGAACGATCGGATTTTCCGACAACTTTGTGCGACCGTGTGTAGACAAAACAAGTTTGAGCCAACATCCATCGGAAAAAATCCTAGGATTTTGTTGTCGGAATGTCCGAACAAAGTCCGACCGTGTGTACGCCCTATAAGATGTCCAGTAAAAAGTAACAAACTGACAGTTGCAACCCAATTTTGATCTGACTTTTGTTGTGATTGTGTAGTGCAACTTGGATGCTAAATTCCTACAACTTTTTTTTCCAAAATGAACTGCTGCAACTGTTTAAAAACCGTTAACTGGAGTTGGGCTTTAATTTGTTTATTGATGATTTAAAGTCTATTTAAACTACATGTCCACTTAAAACTAATCTGTCCACAACAGTCTTGCTGTAATTTTACTGCGGAAGGAATAGCATTGTCACCTTGGCAAACTAAGTGGAAAATCAGCAAGTCTACCAGTAGGATGATCAACTATTAATAATGTTACGGGGGATTAAAAAATGACTGCATTAATGCTAGTGACAGGATGCAGGATATACCTTATGTCATGTTTGTTTTTGCCTGTAGTAGTAGAAGTGCAATTCTAACCTAATACTAGCTAGTTCCCTACACCCTGCTGCTACCTATCCTGCCTAATCTGTGTAAAAAAGATGTGTATACTTACCAATTTTAAGTCTGCTCCAGTCCAGTTAAGTGATTCACTGTGTGAGTGGCAGCAGTTGCATGGGAGAGGAGGCTCAACAATGTCTGGCAATGCCGGGAGCCATGACATCACGCATACATTCCCATATCCCAGCCGTTGTCCACACTGCATCGTCTCCCCTACAGCAGCCTCTCACTGATATAGGGAATCCAGAGCTGTGGATAATGCAACCAGACTGGAGTAGACCAAAAAATTGGTAGGTGAATACATCTTATTTTACACAGGTTAGGCAGCATAGGTAGCAGGAGGGGGAGGGAACGTTTTTCGGCATAGTTAGTATTAGGCACACTTTATGTTAATGCCCATTACTTTGTCAATCTAGATAAAGGTGGAGTTTGACCAGCACACAAAGATATTTTGTGCTTATAATGTCTGTGTGTAGGGAATTAAGACCAACTCTACCTTGGCTACAAAGACAGGCACTCATGTTTGCTGCCACTAACCCACCTCCTGTCAATCTGCCACTTGTTGTCAAGGATGCTGTTGGCTCCACAGCTGACAGACTCCTAGCAATCAGTTGACAGTGAAGCTGACAGACTAGTTCCCCATCAGATCGGGTGGCAGTTCAAACCAAACTGGCCCAGGTCCTGCAAACTTCTTTAACAGATATGATGTGCATGTACCTGCCTTTTTGGAGACTCTGTCATATTGTGTCATCAATGTGTGTCACCAGAGTCCTGCCTTTATTGTAGTACTCACAACTCCTAGCCTGAGGACCTCCTCTGGAATAAAAAATGTCCACAAACAAAGTGCTTTTCAATGCTTTAATCTAGAATGTTCTTGGCACAACAGCTTGCATCTTCCTCCTTCACAATAGTTACAGTTACAATAGTACAGTAGGTTCTCACATAAAGTGTCTCTCCAGGCCAGGCACAGAAGGCCTTTCAAGTCCATGCAGCAGACCTGCAGGATGAAGGTCAGGGCTAGCAGATTTCTACTCCTTCTCCCTGGTGGGATCCTCTTCAAGTTGCAGTTCAGTTAAACACCTGAGCTTGAAAACTTAAGAACAGACTGGAGAAGCTTTAGTAGAAAGTCTTCCCCGCTGCACTTGGGTAGAACAGTAGTAAGCAGTTGTCCTTTGCCAGAACAGCAACCCACATAAACTTGACATGGTGAAAAGTAGTGGCTATTTGGCTTACAATTACATGCAAAAGTGTATTTTAAGCACAAGGGGTTTACCCCCTCCAGGCTGTAGTCCTGCATGTTTGATGGGAGAAATCCTTGCAGTAGAAGTATTTTCTCCAAAGCACAGTGAGTCCCCCTTAAAGGCCCTTCCATGTTTTGCAAGGATAGTAGGGAAGGGGGATTTGGGAATAAGGGGAATTGCCCCCGATAACAGACTAGAAATGAAGAACTTTACGAACAAAAAACTTTTCTCTAACACATGCCCTATGTATGACAACCTCTTGGATCCGACAAAACTCTTCAACAGCTAAGAGGCCCAACTGGAGCAAACAGCAGCAACTGGATATGGTTCAGCAATACAATTCTGGATGCAGGAACTGAACCATTTTCCTGTCAGGGCCCCAAATGGTCCTGGACTACACCTGACTCTGCTGTCTGGCCTTGTTGATCACGGTTCTGTCTATGTAAATAGATCTCCCCAGACTCCAATTTTCTTTCTCCAATTTGGAACTTGTCCCAAAGCTGGGGTTTAGATCTATTTTAAAAGGGTTTGAGAATGTACATGAAATCTCATACTTCTTCCTCGCACCAGGAGGCCCTCTTAGACTCCATTTCTTCATGACTTCCCTTGGAGCATAACTATAGTCTAAGGCCACCTTTCACTGCACGATTCTCTGAAAGTGGGAGAACCTTGGTAGCTTCTTCCTGTATGCTCTCCTATGTGGAACATATGGGGCTTCAACTTTTGTTATCAGCTGGTCAGAACACTGGGAGCCCTTCTTCTCCTCAGCCTCACATCCCTCTCTGTGCCAGCCACTGACCCCCAGTCTGCTATTTCCTCCTAGATTGACACTCAAACCTAGGTGACCCCACATAAATGATCCCCAATCCCTCCTCACCTGAGTAACTTGTAGACTCTTGCTTCTGGATCTGATGGGTCCCCTTGATTTTTTTCACAGCCAACTGGTGGATCGTGGTGACTGCTGCCGATGGATGCTGCTGCTGCCCAGCTTTGACAAGCTGGGTATCTTGCACAATAGAGATGCGGTTCTCCTTGGTCTGGCAGATGGTGGTTTGAGTGTAAACCACTTGTCCCAGCGCCAGCGGCATCCTCAGCTCACGACTGACTTCAAAGGAAGCTGTAGCAACTGTAGACATAGGCATCTCTGTAGTAAATCCCATCTCCCATGTCGCAAGCAGGATTCTAGGCTGGCAGTTACTTTGCACCAGTCTTAGCAGCATCTCCCCACAATGACCACACTGGCCAAGTCACACAGCTTCACAGTGAAACTCTGGCATCTGCCACATGCCAGACCAATGTATTCTGTTTCCTCCCTGCTGCACAGCGCCAGGTTCCCGTGGGGTGCTAACCATATTCTGGTATCAGTTATCATTCGATTCTGCAGCTCATTTAGCCTCTCTGCATATCTGCCACCTCTCACAGCAGCACCTCTCCCATTCTTCCAGATTGGCTGACTAACTCGCCATCACTGTTCCTGTTGGACAGAAACCGCCCAACGTGGTACCAGCATGACTCTTCCCGAGCGCTAAAGCATCCATTACTTTTGCATGATCAGACCATGTTGTAATACCTTTTCTGCCATTATCAGTCCATGCTGTAATGCAGATAGTAACACACTCACTGGCGACACTCTTCCCAGTCTAGCAACAGGCTGCAATGGTGCTCACAAAGTGACATTAAACCTTCTTTTTTTAAAATTAAAATAACAAATATGTCATACTTACCTGCGCTGTGCAATGCTTTTGCACAGAGCAGCCCGATTCTCTTCTTCTGAGGTCCCGGCCCTCCAAGCCCCTTCACTTCGGCTAGTGCCCCCATGGAAAGCAACTTTCCATGGGGACACCCATGGGGGCTCGTTCCCAAGCCACCCTGTCTGCGTCTATTGACACAGATTGAGCGGCTCAGCCCCGCGTCCCCACAAAGTAGCAGCAGCTGGACAAAGCTCTTCAGAACACTAGTCAGTGTTTCCTTGTCTGGACCCTTAGCTGACTATGTCCCCCAATGTGGATCCATCATCAATCAAGCCGCCCACCACCACCGCCGGTCCCGAATAAAGGTAAAAAAAAGTTCCGCCCTCGACGAAGGCTAACCACCGACTACAGGCTCCACCGTTAGACAGCTCTTATATAGGTAAGGGGCAGGGCCACCTAGAGATGTCATCTGGTGGCACAGCCCCCTTGTGATGCCACCGACCCAGCATGCACCGGTCAGTGACATTCACCAGGTGACATTGCCAGGTGGCTCCACCCCTTACCTATATAAGAACTTTCAAACGGCAGAGCCTGCAATCGGCAGTTAGCCTTCGTTGTGGGTGGAGCTTATTTTTCTTTTCTTTCTTCGGGTCCGGCAGTGACAGCGGGCGTCATGATGGAGGATGGATCTACATCAGGGGATATTGTTTTTTTGTTTTTTTAACAAAGGAATTGTCAAAAGCGGTGTTTTTATTTCTTTTTGACACTTTTTTGGTGAATAGGTAGGGGTACTATTTACATAGGGGGATGGGATCTGGGGCCCACCTTGTTCAAGGGGTCTTCCAGATTCTAATAAGCCCCTGCTTGTAGACCCCCACAACTAAAGCCCAGGGTTGTTAGGAAGAGGCCCTTGTCCCCGTCAAAAAGGGGACAAGGTGCTTTGGAGTGGGGGGGAGCTGAGGGCATGTGACTTGGTATGGTTCAGGAGGGGGGGCGCTCACTCGTCCCCCCCCTTCCCTGGCCTGCCTGGCTGCATGCCGTTTTTTAAAACATTTTGGTGTGAGGTTCCCCTTAAAATCCATACCAGACCCAAAGGACCAACCTATTTTTCTATTGCCAGCAATGGTAATGTATTGCCGGCAATTTAAATGTCACATTTTTCTTTATAAATGTCACTTTTACTGCAGCAGGTTCTATACATGGTACAGATGTACCACTTTACAGGCAGACTAAGGGGACCCCCCCCCCCAAGCACTATATTTAAAGGAATTTTTCATTTTTATTATTTAACTCCAAGCATCATTAATGTGGAGTTCCAACCCCCCAAAAAAAAAAAAAAAAAAAATAGTAACGTGTTTAAAAAAAAATAAAAAAAAAACATTTGGGGAAAAAATTTTTTTACTCACCTCTAAATGCCTGTTGCTAGGGGGTCCCTCGTAGTCTGCCTCCTTCGGTGCCTGGGCTCCTGACGTCACTTCCCTCGGCACAGGAAGGGAGATCGCCTCTCTCCCTCCCTCTTGTCAATCATCTGGGACACGTGACCGGTCCCAGTGACAGCGCGCGGCGCGGCTTGCACATGCGCAGTGGGTGCCCGGCTGTGAAGGCACAGCCGGGTGCCCACAGTCAGAATGCCAGTGCCGCCGAGCGGGGGGGAAGACCGGGGCTTCGATCCCCTGCATCGCTGGACCCTGGGACAGGTATGTGTCCAATTAAAAGTCAGCAGCTGCAGTATTTGTAGCTGCTGACTTTTATTTATTTATTTTTTTAATGGGAACCCCACTTTAAAATCACTGGTTTGTAAAAACAATTTTTATTTTATTTTTTGTATTGATACATGTCCCCCAAGGCAGTACTTTTTTATGGCCAATAACTGATTTTTTTAAGTTCAGGTCCCATATACTTTAAATGGGTTCGCAGTTCGGGTCCGAACTTTTGCAATGTTCAAAAGTTCTGTTGCGAACCAAACTGGGGGGTGTTTGGAGAAACTCTAATGTTGGGTACAGGGAGTGGGTTAAACCTGACTGCCTTTGCCTTTCAGCTTTGTTTAATACAGGCATACCCCACTTTTAAGTACATAATGGAGTTTATTTACTAAAGCTGGAAAGTGCAAAATCAGGCTCACTTCTACATAGAAACCAATGGGCTTCTAACCCTAGCTTGTTCAATTAAGCTTTGGTAAAAAAAAAACCTGGAAGCTCATTGGTTTCTCTGCAGAAGTGAGCCTGATTTTGCACTTTTCAGCTTTAGAAAATAAACCCCATTGTGTACTTAACCACTTGCCGATCGCTGTCAGCACATATACATACCTGTACGTTACTTTGAATTTCCCACCATGCATTCTGCCTAGAGACAGGACACCGATCGTCTGCTCCCTGTCATCGGGAGCTGTAATCAGTGTCATGTCACTGCTAGCCCACCCCCCCCCCACAGTTACAATCACTGCCCAGGACACACTTAACCCCTCCCCGCCCCCTAGGGGTTAACCCCTTCACTGCCAGTGACATTTTTACAGTAATCAATGCAATTTTATAGAATTGATTGCTGTATTATTGCCAATGGTCCCAAAAATGTGTCAAAATTGTCCGATGTGTCCACAATAATGTCACAGTCACGATAAAAATCGCTGATCGCCGCCATTACTAGTAGAAAAAAATTATTAATAAAAATGCCATAAAATTATCCCCTATTTTGCAGACGCTATAACTTTTGCGCAAACCAATCAATAAACGCTTATTGCGATTTTTTTTTACCAAAAATATGTCGAAGAATACGTATCGGCCTAAACTGAGGAAAAAAATTGTTTTTTTTATATAATTTTGGGGGATAGTTATTATAGCAAAAAGTAAAAAACAATGCGTTTTTTCAAAATTGTCGCTCTTTTTTTGTTTATAGCGCAAAAAATAAAAACCGCAGAGGTGATCAAATACCACCAAATTTGATTTGGGAAAGTTTGTGGGAAAAAAAAGGACGTCAATATTGTTTGGGAGCCACGTCGCACGACCGCGCAATTGTCAGTTAAAGCGACGCAGTGCCGAATCGCAAAAAGTGTTCTGGTCGGGAAAGGGGTAAATTCTGGGGCTGAAGTGGTTAAAAGTGGGTTATGCCTGTATTGCATATTTTGGGTATTCAGTTGGCTTTTATATTCGTTTATATATCTGTTTGTATTATCACAGGCAGGATTTATTCCGAATATGTCACTTACATACATGATCATATTAAAGTAGTTCTAAAGCCAAAACATTTTTTTTAATCGTTTTTTTAATCTGAATATGGAGTTGAAATACCAAACAGGGACACAGATAGCAATAAAACCTGGAGGAGATTCTAACCCCTCACTGCTCTATCCAAAATCAAAATTAAAAAAATGATGTTACATCAATAACTTATTTATCTGTTGTGGATTTTTAGAAATATTTTTAGAAATATAATTAAGACAGCAATGATGTATGTTTATATAAATTGTGGTTCCAGAATTGGATGCTAAGGGGAGTGTTTACTAAAACTGGAGTGTGCAAAATCTGGCGCAGCTCTGCATAGAAACAAATCAGCTTCCAGGTTTGATTTTCAAAGGTTAATTGAACAAGCTGAATTTAGAAGCTAATTGGCTACCATGATATTAATAAAAGAGTGTAGCGCTGCTGAAAATCAAAACAGACAATTATTTATATATGTTTTTTTATGTGTGATAGGACCTTGTTGTCGGAAATTCCGACCGTGTGTAGGCTCCATCACACATTTTTCATCGGATTTTCCGACACACAAAGTTTGAGAGCAGGCTATAAAATTTTCCGACAACAAAATCCGTTGTCGGAATTTCCAATCGTGTGTACACAAATCCGACGCACAAAGTGCCACGCATGCTCACAATAAATAAAGAGATGAAAGCTATTGGCTACTGCCCCGTTTATAGTCCAGACGTACGTGTTTTACGTCACCGCGTTTAGAATGATCGGATTTTCCGACAACTTTGTGTGACCGTGTGTATGCAAGACAAGTTTGAGCCAACATCCGTCGGAAAAAATCCTAGGATTTTGTTGTCGGAATGTCCGATCAATGTCCAACCGTGTGTACGGGGCATAAGACATAAAATATTGGCTGTAGCACGATTTTTTGTTCATTCACTTTATCAGCTGATAGCACAGGAGTTTACACCACGCTTTTCTTTTGATTGGCTACCATACACAGCTTTACCGAATTCTGAGTGCTCCAGTTTTAGTAAATCTCCCCCTAAAGCCGCGTACACACGGGCGGACTTTCAACAGACTTTTGACGGACTTCCGACTGACTTTTTAACTAACAGACTTGCCTACACATGATCACACCAAAGTCCAACGGATTAGTACGTGATGACGTACACCGGACTAAAATAAGGAAGTTGATAGTCAATAGCCAATAGCTGCCCTAGCGTTGGTTTTTTGTACGTCGGACTAGCATACAGACAAGGGGATTTCTGGGTCCGGCGGAGTTACGACGTAAAGATTTGAAGCATGTTCCAAATCTAAAGTCCGGCAGATTTTCGACTGGAAAAGTCCGCTGAAGGTCCGATGAAGCCCACACACGATCGGATTGTCCACCGGACTCGGTCTGTCGGACTAGTCCGGTCGAAAAGTCCGACCATGTGTACGTTGCATAAGTGTACAAAAACTAAATTCAAATATTCTGAGAAATCTAAAATTTATGTTAAACCAAAAAAAACATGAGATTTGCCCGATTTTCAAATCTATTTGCCTATCTCTAGCTATTAAAGTGCATTTTACCATGTGGAAATACCACCTACAGTACACATATTTAGGCCATTTTATAGATATGCAGTTCTATATATGGTATATGTATAAGGTGAGTTGCCTTGTGCAACTTTTTTACTAAATTGATTCTGAAAATCTATATAATGCTAAACTAATAATAACAATTGGAAGACTGCAATTGTAAGAATTTTTACCTGCTTCAAAATGAAATTGTAGAAATTCTCCAGGACACCACGTTTAATCTGCTTCTACTAAGCTAAGATTTCCCTCTAGATTCAATTTAGTGAGCGTTCCTGTGAATTTTGTATTCACAGCACCATCATGTGGCCAAAACCATAAACAATTTCCCTGATAAATCCTAGACTTTTTTTTATATTAGGTGCTTTTTGGATTATTACTTCCTCACCACCTTTCAAACACCTCTAAAAAGCAAAACAATTGTGGATCGCTTTTCAGAGGTGCAGCAATGTTGCTGCACGTCTAAGATCTCATTCACACAGGTGTAACTATCTGTACACCAGCGAAAAGAACCATCCTTACCTGCACAGGATGCACAGATGTCCATGAATCCGCACACAGGCAGTCCCATTCATGTATATTGGGATGCAGAGGCTGCATGCACACAGCCGCTGGTCCCAATTTGACAGTCCTGCAGATGCATGTCCCTGAATACAGACAGTGTGTGTTTGGGGAAATACTAGCAGGGCTTACATATTGGGACCAGCGGCTGTGTCCATGTAGCTGCTAAAGAGGTGAGGGCTTAGCTGGTGTATTGTATGTAGTGTACAGTATATATGTCCTATATATGAATTATAGACCACATTTTACAGCGGAGCTTCGGCATAACAGTGTGACTATAACATGTCCAGCGCCTTGAAAAAGTATTCACCCCCCTTGAAATTTTCCACATTTTGTCATACAACCAAAAATGTAAATGTATTTTATTGGGCTTTTATGTGATAGACCAACACAAAGTGGCACATAATTGTGACGTGCAAGGAAAATTATTTTTTTTACAAATAAATATCTGAAAAGTGTGGCGTGCATTTGTATTCAGCCCCCCTGAGTCAATACTTTGTATAACCACCTTTCGCTGTAATTACAGCTGCAAGTCTTTTTGGGGATGTCTCTACCAGCTTTGCACATCTAGAGAGTGACATTTTTGCCTATTCTTCTTTGCAAAATAGCTCAAGCTCTGTCAGATTGGATGGAGAGCATCTGCGAACAGCAATTTTCAAGTCTTGCCACAGATTCTCAAATGGATTTAGGTCTGGCTGTATGTTTAGGGTCATTGTCTTGTTGAAAGGTGAACCTCCACCCCAGTCTCAATAGTCTTTTGCAGACTGTAACAGGTTTTCCTCTAAGATTGCCCTGTATTTGACTCCATCCATCTTCCCATCATCTTTGACCAGCTTCCCTGTCCCTGCTGAAGAAAAACATCCCTACAACATCATGCTGCCACCACCATGTTTCATGGTGGGGATGGTGTGTTCAGGGTGATGTGCAGTGTTCGTTTTCCACCACACATAGTGTTTTGCTTTTAGACCAAAAAGATAAATGTTGGTCTCATCTGACCAGAGCACCTTCTTCCACATGTTTGCTGTGTCCTCCACATGGCTTCTCGCAAACTGCAACGGGACTTGTTATGTTATGTCTTTCTTTCAACAATGGCTTTCTTCTTGCCACTCTTCCATAAAGGCCGGATTTGTGGAGTGCACAACTAATAGTTGTCCTGTGGACAGATTCTCCCACCTAAGCTGTGATCTCTGATGCTCCTTCAGCGTTATCATGGGCCTCTTGGCTGCTTCTCTTATTTATGCTTATTAATCCTTGCCTGGCCTGTCAGTTTAGGTGGACGGCCATGTCTTGGTAGGTTTGCAGTTGTGCCATACCCTTTCCATTTTCGGATGATGGATTGAACATCTCTGTGAGATGTTTAAAGCTTTCAATATTTTTTTATAACCTAACCCTGCTTTATACGTCTCCACAACGTTATCCCTGACCTGTCTGGTGTGTTCCTTGATCTTCATGATGTGGTTTGTTCACTAAGGTTCTCTAACAAACCTCTGAGGGCTTCACAGAACAACTGTATTTATATTGAGATTAAATTACACACAGGTGGACTCTATTTACTAATTAGGTGATTTTTGAAGGCAATTGGTTCCACTAGATTTTAGTTAGGGGTATCAGAGTAAAGGAGGCTGAATACAAATGCACGCCACACTTTTCAGATATTTATTTGTAAAAAATTTGGAAAACTATTTATCATTTTCCTTCCACTTCACAATTATGTGCCACTTTGTGTTGGTCTATCACATAAAATCCCAAGATAACACATTTAGGTTTTTGGTTGGAACATGACAAAATGTGGACAATTTCAAGGGGAATAAATACTTTTTCAAGGGACTGTAGGTAGGTTGCCTACAGATATGCTAGTTTTAGTTAGTGGCTGGCCTAAGCTGGGGGGGGGGACAGTTAATGTGTGTGCTGTGGTTCCCGGGCTTTTTGGATCCAGCCTACCAACCGGTGGTTAAAATATGGGGGAAGGCTGGGTTCGGAGCTTCTTGGTACAGCCACACTAGCAGAAGATGCTGTGACTTCTGTGGAGGAGTACTGTTGTGCCTTGCAGTCCGTTGAAGGCTCATCTCTAAGTCAAGGAAGTGCCTCATGTTGAATTCTCACATGACCGTAGTCCCCGCCTGGTCTTGGGCATTGATGAGCACGTTCACGGCGAAAGGTACCCCCGCGTTTAGGGAGAGTGGCACCATACAGGACTGAACTCCGAAAAGACTTTTCAACGGAGTTCCGACTGAGTTCTGATGAAACGGACTTGCCTACACACGATCACACCAAAGTCCGATCCTTTCGAAAGTGATGATGTACAACCGGACTAGAAAAGGAAGTTCAATAGCCAGTAGCCAATAGCTGCCCTTGCGTCGTTTTCGGTCCATCGGACTATCATACAGACAAACATTTTTTCAATAGGAATCGAGTCTGTCGGAAAGATTTGAAACATGTTCTATTTCTAGGTCCGTCTGAATTTTCAACAGAAAAGGTCCGATGAAGGTCCAATGAAGCCCACGCATGATCGGAATGTCTGACGTAATCGTTCCGTCTGACCTTTTCTGCCGGAAAGTCCGCTCTTGTGTACGCGGCATAACTCTACAACCCCTTTAAAGTGATTTTAAAGGTTCGTTTTTTGTTTTTTTTTAAAATAACAAACATGTTATACTTACCTGCTCTGTGCAGGAGTTTTGCACAGAGCACCCCTGATCCTCCTCTTCTGGGGTCTCCCAGAGGCGCTCCTGGCTCCTCCTCTTTATTGGGTGCCCCCATGGAGAGTCGCCTTCCCTTGGGGGCACCCGTGCGGGCGCGCTCCCGAGTCTTGCTGTTTTGTCCACTGACACAGACAGCAGGACTCAGCCCCGCCCCCAGCTCCTGTGTCACAGGATTTGATTGACAGCAGCCGGAGCCAATGGCTCCGGCTGCTATCAATCTATCCAATGAGGACCCGAGACAGCGACTGGAGCTGCTGGGCTCATGCTCGTCGCTGGAACGATCAGGTTCAGGTAAGAAAAAGGGGCTCCTGGGGGCTGCTGCAGCACAGAAGGTTTTTCACCCTAATGCCTAGAATGCATTAGGGTGAAAAACCTTGAGACTTTACAACTCCTTTAAGCATAAACTAAATAAAAACAGTTCATACACTTCTGGTACAAAAATAGAAAGATTTGGCTCAATGTCAACCTAAACCAGTCCCTCAACAGGATTTAAAGTTCCTGGTTGCTTCAGGGATCCCAAAAAGTCAGAGGAGCCTAGCAGTGTCTCAGTAGCCCAAACAATTCATAGTCCTCTCACAACCGTGTTATATTACGCTCAATACTTCTCAACACAGCGAATAACAACAGCGGGGCTCAGATGCACCTGCGTCACTTCCGGTCAGTGTTGCCAACCTACCAGAATGAAATTTACTGACACGACACCCAAAACTTACTGGCACAGTTACGTTTTTACTGGAATTTCCAAAAGTTACAAAGTTACAGTTTCAAGTGCAAATTGCAGTATTTAGGCTACAAACTAGTACAATTAGCCATGTGATTTAAGGTAGATATTAAGGCATAGATATTCCTATTTTATTTTCGATATAGTTAATAAGTAGCTCAGGGAGAGGACTTTAGAATGGGCGGCACACACACATGAAATTGACTCTCACAGTGACACTGACAGCAGTGTGCAGCAGCACAGATGATGACACCTCACCCACATGACACATCCCCTCCTGAGTCACAGTCACAGTCTCTCTCCTTCAGTCCACTCCAGTCCAGGCTTGCCTTGCTCCCATCCCGCAGAACGACACTTCAGTCCACTCTGCTCGGCTCCCTTGCACCATGACATCACACGACACAGTCAGGCACCGCCTCTGCCAGACCCACCCTCTGCTGGCACTGCTGAAAAACACACTGTAGCAGGCACATGGATAGTCTCAGCTGGCATGCGCAGTTCTGAGCCAAGCATCAGAGCCAGCCATATTTTTTACTGGCAACCTTTTCCTGTCACTGGCATTTACTGCCAGGAGAAAAGTGCCCATTTTTTACTGGCTACCAGTAAAAATACTGACAGTTGGCAATGCTGCTTCTGGTTTTGGCAGCGTCACCGGGCTTCACCCAACACGTGTCATCACAGTCACATGACTTCCTCAGAGACCTGTCATCATTATCTGCTATCATTATTAGCTGTTGGTTTTAAACTTAAATGTAAGTGATGAATATTTTAATAAACATCTTAAAGTGGTTGTAAAGGCTTACCTGTAGGTACTGGAAATATCTCTGAAACCTGCACCTGCATCATTGGCACATATGCACTTTTCTAAAGGGCCCATACCGTGACCGTCACGCGACTCCGGCCAAAGAGTCCATGGCCCCAGAAGAAAGAGGGGTGAAGATGGATGCAGCCACCAGCGGGGACCTTGAGGGCGATGCAGGCTTTGTTTGCAGGTAAGCACAACATAATGCGATGCATACTAGCCCATTATGCTTTTACTTTGCAGGGGAAAAAAGAGGAAGTAAAACCCATCAGGGTTTACTTCCTCTTTAATACTACTTACTACACTATGAGGATGCGTTCTGTCTCATGAGTTTATATGCAGTCACGGGACCGCGGATTTAAAGGGCCATACACTCGAATGTGTGAAGTAGCCCAGGACATCTAAAAGTGCATTGAAGGAGGAGTACAGAGAAGCCTATTTCTTGTACCCCAGAGTGGGGAAAGCGTAATTGGACCTGGGCATAAAAGGAATATTGAACAGTGGTGGGAGTCACTGAATATCATTTTTCATAAAACAGCACAAAGTGTAGATCATTTAAAGTGGAGGGCCACCCTAAAAAAAAAAAAAAATTACATTAATGTTCTTTAAAAAATATTTTTAAAAAATCTGAAAAAAAAAACATTTTTTACTCACCAGAAACCCCTGTTGCTAGGCAGTCTTCCTAATCTTCCTCTTCCTATTCCGCGGCGCTGTTTCTTCTGTTTCCTCCTCCTTGGCGAGCGGCCCCGTTGTCTTATGGGACATGTGTGTGTTCCAGGAAACAACGGGGCCATTCACAAAGTGCCGCGCGGAACGCGCATCGCAGTAGGAAACGGGCAGTGAAGCCGCAAGGCTCCACTGCCTGTTTCCCTTAGTTAGGATGGCGGCGCCGGTAGCCGATCTGATGAACGGATCGGCCTCGGGGGGGCCGACATCGCGGGCTCGCTTGGCAGGTAAGTGTCCTTATTAAAAGTCAGCAGCTACAGTGTTTGTAGCTGCTGACGTTTAAAAAGAAACAAAAAAACCTCCGGAACACCCCTTTAAGTGTATTATGAACTATATCACTATTTGGATTGAGAAGGACACTTGAAAAGTTGCACATTATTCTTATATTTTTTTGTTTCAATATTCTGTATACTATGGTTTGGATGTGATCAGTGTATTACTATATACATACTGTGTACACTATTGGGACACTACGAAAGTTTGGATTGTGTATGCTTTGTATATGCTTTATCACAAGAGGTTATAATCACTTTGCACATTTAAAGGGGCAGTAACGTTTATTTGTTTACTTGGAAATTTCCCAAATTGTGCTGTTTACAAGGGACATGTGAAACACACAGCTTTACTTGTTGTACACACTGGAGAACCATTTGAATTACTTACTATGGTCTTTCTCATAGTGACTGAGACCGCCTTGCGGCATTGTTAAGCCTTAGTGTCTGTCGACCTCTTTTAAAAAATTGTTCTCATGGTGCCCACCATGAAAAGTCCCTATGGGAGATGCTGTACAACTCTAACGCCCTCTGTGATGTGGATGACTGTTACCTGAAACATATTAAGGCTTGATATGTTTTGCGTCCTGGTGAGTGAGAACCCCTAAGTGGAGTGTGACGCACGGCTTGAGGATTTTGGTGTAAGATGTTGTAACAGTGGCAGCGAGAGCGTGGTGGTATAAGGGTGCCTGAATCATTTTCCATGTGGTGGGTGCGTCACCAGGATGGCCCAGAAAGCGAGACAGCAGGTGTTGGCAGGTCAGCAGATGCTGAGTTGGTGGAGCAGGAAGCAGGAGCCAGGCAGGTGCATGCAAAGCAGAAGAGACACAGGATGCGTGGTCAGACGAGCTGGGTTGGTAACAAATGGTCAGATGCAGGCATGGATGGCAGGCAAAGAGTGGTAAAAGTCCAGGCAGAGGTTGGCAATGTGAGTTCAGGCAGATAAGCAAGAGGCAAGAAGCAAAGTCCAGATACAGGCCAGGGTCAAGGTAGGAGACGTTTAACGGAGTCAGAGGCAAGCAGGGACAAATACAGGAATAAGCAGGATCAGATTCAGGAACACAGGTACAGCTGCAAATCAGACATCAAAGTGCTAGTGCAACTGCTGCACTTATGAATGGCATTTGGCACCAATATTATTGGCGCGCATGTGTGCATTGGCGCGTGCATTAGTGCGTGGGTGAACATACGTGCACATGTGCACATTTGTGTTATTGTGTTATTGCATGTGTTTGTGCTATTATTGAGCCAGCAGATTCTGACCTGGGCAGAGAACAATGTCTCCTTGGTCAGGGCAGTACACATCAGTGGGACGGCGAATGTTCTGGCAGACTATCTGAGCAGAGTAAACATCAGTTGCAGCAATTGGGAATTGAACCAAGACACGTTCCAGGAGATCATGTTAAGGTGCGATGTTCCCAGAGTGGATCTTTTTGCATTCAGGCTCAACAAGAATCTACCGGCTTTCTTCTCTCTGGAAAGGGAGATGGAGTCCTTAGGGACAGATGTCCTCTCTTTCCTGTGGAACTTCACTTTAGCCTACGCCTTCCCTCTGTTTCCTCTCTTGCCACTGGTGGTTTGGAAGATTTTTCAGGATCAAGCAGAAGTTATCCTGATTGCCCCTTGGTGGCCCAGGAGGAGTTGGTTCTCTTCTCTGAAACCACTTTTAATAGAGCCCCCTGGCCCCTGCCGGAGCGGAGAGATCTTCTCCATCAAGGGCCAGTGCTCCATCCAAACCCTCAGACCTTCATTTGATGGCCTGGAGGCTGAGTGGTGCATCCTACAGCTAAGGGGGTGTTCAGAGGAGGTTATTGACACTATATTAGGCAGTCGTAAGTTAGTCACAAGGAAGATCTATGGGAAAGTTTGTAAACTTTTGTTTCCTGGCAGAAGAAAACAGGAGTTGATTCTTTTTCCACTCCCTATATACTGGATTTTTTACAGAAGGGAGTGGAGAAAGGACTTTCTTTCAGCACCCTTAGAGTTCAAGTGGCTGCACTGTCTCTGTTTACAGAGAGAAGACTAGCTGAGGACCCTTTGGTTAAGAGGTTTCTTTCAGCCAGAGCTAGACGTGCACCCAGGGTTGTTAAACAGATTCCTCCCTCGGATCTGTCATTGATTTTGAATGCTCTGACCAAAGCTCCCTTTGAGCCATTACATGAGGCCTCTCTGTAATCGATTACTTTAAAGATTAATTTTCTGTTGGCCTAAAGTCAGGGAGAAGAATTTCTAAATTAAAGTGCCTTTCCTGTAAGGACCCTTTCCTGAGGGTTTTAGAGGACAGAGTGGTGATTAGGCCTGATCCCTTGTAGAAAATCAGGTGTTGCAGGCAAAACTACCTAAAAGGTACTTTTTTTTAAGTTAAAATGATTTCAGATTGGGGCTCTGCTGCTGTAAAAAAAAAAAAAAAGTAAAAAAAGATCTATTACACATGCAATGTACTGTATGTGATGGCAGAATACGGCATCACTGACACTGTCCATGAGAAGTACTGCTCTGTAACACCATATACATCTTAAAGGCATCTCACATGCATGTAATTGTAAGGAATGATGTTTTCACTTTGAACTCAACATGCATTGGTACATGTCTCTCATATGCCATCAATGCGCAGCTCCTCGTGCCCTTTGTTTAACAATCTCTTGCCTTTTATCCTTGAAATTAAACATTAGTTAGAATTAGAATTAAAATTAGTTTTGATTTTCAAGACTCACACACATCCCCCCCCCCCCCCCCCCGTAGATTTAAATGGGGTTTAAATTCAAGTTTGTAATTTTTACACTTTATAATGGGTAGAGAAATACCCCTCAAATTGAACCCAGACATATTTGCTCATCCCTAATCTCTGCAATGGACTCAAAGACAGCAATTCATATTCCCCAGTTGTGGATAACCCCATTCCTCATCCCCTTTTTCCATTTATTTTTCCTACCTTGCTATTTAATTATGTAATTCTTGTATTTTTTTGTGACTTTATACTTTGAAAAATCTTGTACCCACAATGTATGAATACCAAACTATGTTAGTGATAATTATGTCATAATGATATGTCTTGTTTTGACTGTATCCTGAAGACATTACTATTTTATAATTAAACATGTTAAATACAATTAAATGAAAATTTCCAATAAAAAAAAATATATATTAACGATAAAAATATATTTTAGCTATAGGTGTGATTTAATCCACTAGGCAAAGCATCATAAGCTTTCAGTTAGGGGAGAACAATCAGTTTATTTCACCCAGTGCATATTTCTTCAGCTCCTGGTGGCATAAATGTACCAATGCTTCTTTATTCTTTCACACTTCCACAATTTCACAATAGGATACAAAGTTCTATAACAATAACATTTGATTCAAAGGAGTGAAGACTTTGTATAAAAACTGATTCAAAATTTAAATTGCTAAAAGTTTATTTTAGCTATTTTTAAGATTCCTCCTTTTTAAAACAAGGGGGTTGTTTAAAAACTGGAGCGCTGTGAATGGACACAAAGCAGGCATCTGTTTCCATAGTAACCAGATTCCTTGATTCTTTATACTGAAAATTTCAAAATGATTCTTATGGTCAAAAATGCCTTTGTTTCTGTTTTTCTTTTCTCCAGGCTTTATAAGGCGGTGCCATCATCCTGCATTTAAAGTGTTACCAAACCCAGGACCCTGCATTCACTATATTTGGTCTTTCACAGTACACAGAACATGGAAATGCAATTATTTTAGTAAATAGGAGTTTTCATTCTACTCTGACCCTCTGTTTGGACAGTGCTGATTGGCTCTGTGCCGATCACATGCACCCTCCAAAAAAAAAAACTCTCTAGCAATACACACCAAACTGAGCATGTGCAGAGTGACTCCAAAGGCTATGTCTTATCAGGAGATGGATTGGTGACAGTGAAGGAAGGGGCGGATCAGAGAAGACAGTATCAAACAGCCTTTTTACACAATGCGGAGGATTAACTCCTTAGGTTCCACAGTGAATACAACAAGCATGCTTTACTGCATATACAGACTAAATTTACTGTTGTGGGTTTAGTAACACTTTAAAGAAAATGTAAACCCATATACAAAAATGTAATACATTTCAGCTTACCAGTACTTAGATGTGGAAGCTGTATTGGTTTTCTTTTTTCAGGCTAAAAGAACAGCAAGTATAGAAAAAATCTGCTGATCTTGCCAGAAATGTGGTGTCCTTGTCACCTCCTGTGAGCTGAGCATAGGCACAAAGGGGCAGGAAATATGGTTCACAAATCTTTAAAAGTATCCCCCTTGAGCTTCTTGTTTACACATGCAACCGCCTGAATGTCTCAGAATATTGACCCAGCCCATATTAAACCAGTCTGAGTTTTACTATACAGGGGATTACAAGGCAAGGCTGATATAAAGATTGATTCGGGTAATTTACACTTCTTGCATTTAACAATAAATGTCATGTTTTAATGAAAACACCATGGTATTAAATGATGTTTTAAATATGTGCCCAAAGTTTAGCTTCAAATCACGCTGACCGTTCAATAGAATGCATTTTTACTGAAATTGTATGGGTTGAAAATATGTGTGAAGCATATACAATCTTACTAAGAACAAAGCTCAATGCCTCATAAATATATGTATTTTTCCCTGACATTCAATAACTGCAAACACAAATGTTATATTTTAGTTATTCTAGCACATGGATGCTCCTCTATATTGACTTCTATGAAATCTAAGTTTTGTTTAGATTAGACCTTGCACATTTTGTCCAGAGCAAAGCATAGAGTGTTCAGTTCATCTTTGATTTGGCTCAGTGCTGTCTGGACTTTTTGGATAGAGTCTAATACTTCAACACTGCATGTCAAAGGATCATAACGAAGTGAAAACAGTTTCTTCATCTTTAGGGCATATTGCCTGCAAAGAACAAAATAAATAATTATGATCAGTTCCAGATCTTATGCGTATTTACATGCTTTTATTATTGTTGCATTTACAAGTATTTAGTATGGTAATGATTTGGGCCTAATTTACATTATTATGTTTAACAAGGTTTTAAATGTGTTCTTTCAGTCCATTTTTAGACCTTGTTTTATGTTGCACCCATATTTTGGGTGTAAGATGAAGCGTGGTCGCACACAACATTCCCCAATCCCCCCAGCTCCTTACCTGAATCGCAGGATGTGTCTGCCTGCAGCATTTTGTAATTATTTGAATTTAGCACGGCTTTTCATCGTTTCGCCCACACAGTTACCTCATCAAGGTCTGGGAATGCTCAATGAAAATTACTACTGAGGGAGATGGACTATATAAAGCATGCTGTAGATCCCTTCTCCCTCTCCCCACTCCACATACACACTTCCTTTAGCCCAATAACAGTAGGTCCATACATCCATATGAACCCAAGCCTGGTAGGACCAATTGAAAGAGCCCTTGCTTTGCACTCATGATGCAGTGGTCCTGGGAACATGGGTAGTAAATACCCATTGATCGTTAAAAACAGGTGGACTTTACCTTTAATTTAGAGGTATTTATTTCTTAGGTACATCCACAACATAGATTTGCTTTGCATTTCACAGTGTCCTTTAAAGTTTAATGCCATCCTGTTTTTACATTTGCCAGAAAATAATCACAATTCATGTAAAAAACTAAGAAACTTGGTAAATAAAATTATCTTTTTCAATTATGCTAAAACCTAAGGACATTATGTTGCAACTGAAAAAAAAGCTAATTTAAAGTAGTTGTAAAGCCTGGAAGTTTGTATGCTCTGTATGCAGCTTCCCCCGCAGCCCCCCCCAATACTTACCTGAGCCCGATCCCGATCTTGATCCAGTGAGTTGCATGAGAACGGCTGCTGTCCTGGCTCTCTGCTTCCTCGTTGGCTCAGAGACAGCAGAGGGAGCCATTGACAACCCAAAATAAAAATATGCTGCATTAAATATGAATTTATTTATTAATTCTTGGTTTATGTGTGTCTGAATCTGGACTTATAGTTCCGACAATTTCCAGCACAGTTGGAGAAGGTGAGCCAATATAGCCCTACTGCACTGCACGGTCTAGAATAGTACTTTAACTCTTAAATAGGGTAAATTGTGTCTTAAAGGGTAACTTCACTTTCGTGGGGAAAAAAAATAGCAAATAAAGAAAAAATAATATAGTGTATACAATTGTGACATGTCATATTGTAATTGAATGTCATTAAAAATTACCTTTCCTTTTCAATCTGCAGATGCTGTAATTTTCGGAAAATGCAATGCAATATAGCTACCTGGAGTTGTTCTGTACACAGAATGTGTACTGAACACACCCCAGAATAATAATTTCCAGCTTGTGTGATTGGCTCACCGATTTTCCCAGAAGTCTGCACTAAGATACAAGTCAGATTTCAGGCATTCCCTCCAACAAAAATTTAATTTTTGGTGAGATACTCCCAATAGGAACACATCTAAAGGGATGCAGGGCCAGCAGATTTCTTCCTTAGTGCTCTGCAGGTGCCACAGGTGATTGATATTTATGAAACCACTCCCATTAGACTCCGTTTCCCACATGGGCACAGAGAAACACACAGGGATTTCTTCAGAATAACAAAAGGTAGGAACCTGCAACGAAGATTGTTATAATCCTTCCAATTTACATAAATCACCACGGGGGAATGTTTTTTTCTCAACAAAAGTGGAGTTACGCTGTAAGAAAAGGCTATTATTTTTTAAATTGGTAAAAATTATATATCCACTACATAAATTATTTCTATTATGAAAAGTTGTGGTGCCTGGAGATACAAGTGGAGGACCCCTTAGCACTTAAAAATGTATGAGGATGGAGAAAATGTATGAGGATGGAGAAATGTAAAAAGATCTTTGGCTTGATTAAATCATTTTTATAGCTAAATGATTTACACAAGAGTGGTTGTCTCTGATAATGTGATCTGAGGCCACTCAGATAGAAGATATCCCTGGTGGCATTTATATAATCTATATAACTCATTGATAAGGATGAGTTGAACACCCCCCCCCCCAGTTTGGTTTGCACCAGAACTTGCGAACAGGCAAAAAATTTGTGCGAACATGTGAACACCGTTAAAGTCTATGGGACACGAACATGAAAAATCAAAAGTGCTAATTTTAAAGGCTTATATGCAAGTTATTGCCATAAAAAGTGTTTTGGGACCCGGGTTCTGCTCCAGGGGACATGTATCAATGCAAAAAAAGTTTTACAAAACTGACGTTTTTTCGGGAGCAGTGATTTTAATAATGCTTAAAGTGAAACGATAAAAATTAAATATTCCTTTAAATATCGTGCCTGGGTGTCTCCTTAGTCTGCCTGTAAATTAGCGCATCTTTCCCATGTTTAGAACAGTACCACAGCAAAATTACATTTCTAAAGGAAACATCTTTATTTAAAACTGCTCGCGGCTTTAATGTATTGTCGGATCCCGGCAATATAGATAAAAATCATTGAAAACATTTTTTTATCTATATTACCGGGGTCCGGGAATACATTACAGCCGCAAGCAGTTTTAAATTACTTTTTTCCCTTACAAATGTCATTTTGCTGCTCTCGTTCATAACACTATATACGGCCGCCGTGTAAGCAGCCTTACATAGTGCGGGGCATGGACCCGGCCCTTGGCCAATCATGGCTCTCACAGCAGAGCGTGCTGTGTTTGGCCAAAGCATGCAGGTCAGGTGCATGCTTTTGCCTATCAGCAGCCGTCAATGCACTGCGATCTCACAGTGCATTGATGGTCTCGCAGTTCATTATTGGGCATTCCGCGGGAGCTCGAATTTCCCGCGACTGCCCCATAATGTTCTAAATTCGGCGAATGGACAAACACTCGATGTTCAAGTTGAACTTACATGCGACTTGAACATTGGGCTCATTCCCTATTGATCACCTGCCATAAGCAGGTGGTAAAGTGCCACGAAATTGACGGTAAAGCGCTGCTAAAAATAGGTGCGCTTTACCGCCGACGCACCCACCGCCCCAGTGTGAAAGGGGCCTTATGGCAAAACCAGTCAGAGGGAGATCTTACCCATCTCCCTGTTGGCACACAGAGCAATAATACTAATGTGCACAGGGTGACTAGGGTGTGCCCAGGCACATCAGGCACACCCCATGCACACGTCTATGTTACCTAGTAATGCCTTACATGTATGACACTGGTGTTGTTACCACTTTTATCACATGGTAAGGGAGATTGCTATGCACTAAGGATAGATACAAATTATAAATTCTCAGTGTTCATGTGTTCATCACTCTGTTAACACACTAATATTGACAAATATGATCTCTGCATTTCACCTCTGGCCATGAGGCCAATAGCCCTGTTCACTAAAATTACAGGGGTTTAAGGATATTTTTGTTGTTTCAAAACTGTAAAGATGATTTTCCAATTGAGCACCAATAAGTGAAGTGTACAGATACTTGAAGGTCAGCAGTTTGTTCTTGCAATAAAACATTTATTCTCTACATTTAACCCATTTCGAAAAGCTACTGTTGGTTATTCACAGCTAATCATATTTTTATGAACACCCACTCACCGGAGTTTGGCTTTGGAGTCATCAAAGCTTTCTGACACAAAATATACTGGCTGGAAGCAATTGTCTTCATATGGCTGGACTGCAGTAATTTCTGGATCAAAAGGCCGAAGCTCTGGCTTATTTGATAATGCATACTGAAATAATACAGAAATGAGTGTAAATATATGATATGAAAAGGAAATACAAAAAGGTCAAGCAAGAAATGAAAAAAAGGGGCAAACAATAAGAGAGAGATAATAAAATAATGTTGAAGTTGGGAGAGGGGGGTGACTACTCAGGGGAGAGTGGCCTTTAATTTGCTTAAGAAATAGTAATCAGTAAGCTACAAACTGAGCAGAGAATAATCAATGTTATAGAGGGAATCACACTGTATCCAAAATGGCTAGATCCTAAAGTCTTACCTTTTGAAACAAAATTACTGTGCAATCTAGGGTCCACAGTAGGTTAAAAATCATTGTTGAGTTTCTAAAACTGTAGCTTCTTTTGAATGCCATATCTGCAGGTTTTTTGCAGCACCCCCCCCCCCCCCCACAGCCTGTCTGAAAAACTATCAGCACCAGGGATTCTGTGCCTTGCCTAATGTCAGGGAAGCAAAATACATTGAGCCAGCACACCCGGGATTGAGCACTCCTTATTTGAAATCAGTGAATGCGCAATGTGGGTGTCTCACTTTGATAGCAGCAGCAGCACTTTCTTCCACACTTGCATTATGCTTGGTCATACTTCTTGATTTATTCAACTCTTCAAAGATTTAAAGATGAAATGGTCCTAAGCTAGGTGCAAGGCCTGGTCCCCAGTCATTGGATATGAAGGCATTCCTACCAGAAGTGCAGAGTTGTATCATCTGCTCTGCAGTCTTAAAAATGTAGGATATACCTTTCTGAAGCTCATAACAGATGAGGAAAGGGTCTATTTTACAAAAATACTTTAAAACATAGCACATAAAGGGTTATATAGGACAGTATTTGTTAAGGGGGCCTTGTTAACTATGCTAGAGGGTCCTGCAGTTTTAATTTAGGCATCTCATGATCATATTTGTTGTGCCTATTCTAACCAGGCAGTAAATGTTATATATATATAAAAAAGCATATTATTTTTACATTGAACAGTATATAAAATGTAGACCATAAATCTCCAACCAGCCAACCCTGTAAATTTAAATTTAGTCTACAGGTATCTCTATAATGTTGCTTACATTCACAATAAAGGATTGGAACTTTCAAGTCAATAAGCAATTAGTTTTTTCAGGAGAAAGGCTTGCATTTTTAAAATATACCTCTTTGTAGACCCATGTCATCACTGGGTTTCTCAGACATTTTTGGCTTTTCTGTAAACTTGTGTTTTGTAGGAGGAGCTGGAAGATATCCCTAGACCTGCAAGTTCCACCTTCCCTTTTATTGGCAGCAGACAGTAGTGGCCAGATTTCATATCTATAATTGGTCTGGATTGTGGCTATGAAATCCCTCCACTGCTGTCCACTGTCAATGACATGCCAGGCAGACCTAAGGGGAACCTGGTCTTTCAGAGTTCCCAACCAGGCTCCATCCAACCCAAAACAAAACTCATTGGCCTTGCTCCTATCTGTATGACAGTGTTACTGATTTGCACAGAGGAAGGAGTATCCTGTATTGACACTTTGACCTCAGTGCAGTCCTCCATGTGACTGATTCATGTACCTGTTTCTGACAGTTACATGAGCCTGTTGCAAGCGCTGACAATTGTGGTGCAGTGGCTCAAAATAATTATATGGGGTGTTTACAATACTCTTTATGAATTCCATGCTATATTTTTCTTGTACTTTGCACAGTGAAATTTCACCAAACAAAGTTGTGTTCGCTTCCATATTTAAAAAATTTCTCTTGCATAAGAATGAGTATTCAAAAGTGAACACAGGTTCACCTAATTGACTATATTCACTTTGCAAAGTGAACATAAACCTTTCCAAGTGGACATTTACTTTGCTTAGTGAACAGCCTTTATTTGGTAAAAAAAACCCTATTGTGTGTGTTCTTTTGCACTCACTATATTTGTTATAAACTCCTCCATTTTCAGGGAACATTTAAGCATTAAAGAGAAATCAATATAAAACAGAGGACAGATGGAAATGGTTATAATAGTGAGAAACCTGGTCACTCCTGTAATATGACTGCTGCTGGAATTTATTAAATAAGCAAACTGACAATTTCAAATAACAGTTATGTATCTGTTAAATCCAGTGTCCCAGAAAGACAAATGAGCTCACTACCACCGGGAAGAATGAAGGCTTACCAGATGTGGTGGACCCAACAGGGCGTACGCCGAGTTGGGTCAGATAAGGCTTGGGTGGTAAGTGGCTGTAGGTGTCTATGATGTCACGGCTTGCTGGATTCCTCCAAATAGTGCCCAGGTCATAGAAAATATGGGATGTCACAAGGATGTAGATGATCCTATGGATCCTAGGGGAGGGATGGGATGTTCCGTGGACGGATTCCAGAATTCCAGTATACTGACAACTTCATGTGCACATGAAGTTGTCAGTATACTGGAATTCTGGAATCCGTCCACGGAACATCCCATCCCTCCCCTAGGATCCATAGGATCATCTACATCCTTGTGACATCCCATATTTTCTATGACCTGGGCACTATTTGGAGGAATCCAGCAAGCTGTGACATCATAGACACCTACAGCCACTTACCACCCAAGCCTTATCTGACCCAACTCGGCGTACGCCCTGTTGGGTCCACCACATCTGGTAAGCCTTCATTCTTCCCGGTGGTAGTGAGCTCATTTGTCTTTCTGGGACACTGGATTTACCTGTTTACACTATGTCTACATAAGGACTTATTATTTCATCCATGAATTGGTTTTATATAGGTGATCCCCTTCACTGTACACCTATCCACTGTCATTTAAAGATTTGCTTTTAGCGCTACACTTTTTGTTGTTTTTTTGCATATATACCTTATTGGTTGTGTTAGCTGCTTTTTTTCTTGTTTTTCTTGTGAGCAGCGCAGAATTTTTTGTGGATATACTGAACAGTTATGTATCTGCCTACACACTACTATATACATGTTGCTCACATTGATACATATACAATTTCTCATACACTTATCCCAGGCAGGATATGTGAAAAGGAAACAGGCTAGAGCCTTGGACAACAAGGTTTTATACACATTGCAGACTGTCTCTTGTTTGTGTAAGTCAGTCTTCAACTACAACATTTTGATGATTACAATTTCACTACAAGTAGCATCACTTCTGTAAATACAGATGTTCTTTATTGAGATGTAAAAAAAAAAACTGAAGGAAACATAAAGCAATTCTTACCTTAAGCTCCCCGTAAGATGATAGCAAGCCAGCTCCATAGGCTCTGATAGAATCGTTCTGCTTGCAGAGTCCAAACTCAATGGTGAACCAATAAAGCTGAAATACAAGATATCAACTGTTTTACCAAATTGTATGTGTAGTATGATACTAAATAAGTAGTAGTAACTGCATGTGTAGTATGATACTGGTAAATAAGCACCACTCATAATAACCTGTATTCTGTGCTCATATTTACAGTTATTTCCTTGTATTTTCTATTTTTATTTTTATTGCCATACTGTTTCACGAGGAAAGGAAGCTGTTCACCTATCGGATGTGTGATTTATTCACTTAATTTTACACAAGGTACAATAAAGAAACATGATGGACCTGGAAAAACAGGTGGTGTAAAGAATTCAAGAAACCACATCAATTCAGTCATGATATACTATCCCAAAACAATGCTGCCAAGGTAAGCATTGTTTGTTTGAATAATCAAAGTAGCGAAGAAAGACAGGGTGAATTATGTTGTGCCACATACTACTGTAGGTGTGAGCATACACTTTGTATTTACATATACAGACAGTGTTGGGGTACTAGCCAATGTGAGGTACTAGAAGGTCTTAGATAGTTGTTTCCATAATGCTTACTAAAAGCTCAATTTGGGCTACTAATTACAATTAGGGTTAAAAACTGGGCAGCACAAATTTTACCCAATTTGGCCATACATGCATACATACCAACATATTTGAGAAGACTGGATGTCTGACAACCGATTAGACTTGTGGATTATGTAGCGAAAACACAAGTAATTGTATGGTACATAGAACACATGGTCATCCAATATCCACCTATTTGATGTCCAAGTGATTAGTGATTACATCAGGTAGGAGGGGTGGCATTGGCCACAATCTCAAAAGTGTTTTCTATCATTCAAAATACTTTCCAATATAATATTACTCATATTTCATCACAGCCACTTGGGAAAAGAGGTTCCATGTTAAGAGCTAACTCTTATAAAATGTTTTATTGTAGTTTCTATTCTGATTGTAGAGGTCATTTAGCTTGTCAGTGTCAGACTTACCGTTGCCAATTTTTGTATATCTTCATCAGATGCTCCTAGTGAGGCTAGACCAATATCCTGAACAATTCAAAAGTAAAATTAATCCTCAAAATATAAACTGTGCACTTGGTAAAATAAGTATTTTTTGTGTTTTTGTTGTTATTACTAGTATTGTAGTAGTATTAGTGGCATTGTAGGTAGTAGTAATGAAAACAAGCATAGTCAGATATGAATTTACCATTAGGCACAATAAACTCATGCCTATACTGTACGTAACTGAGACAGCTTTACCTTACCTTAAAATTATTAGGCATTCTTTTTCTCTTACTACTGGGAACATTTAATATAAGGTTATTTACACATTTTTACAATATTTTATGTCAGGTTAGCACCACTAAATATTTTGGATTAACAAGGTAATCTTAGCAAAAGAACATGACAAAATGTGCCAAAAGCTTGTTCCCTACCAGCATTCTTTAGAGAAGGATACTTGCTCTTGTCTAAAAATAAACTTTGCACACTTTCTGTTTTGCTGCACATGGAATAAATTAAAAACTAAAAGATTCATTAAGCTTTAAATTTCCATATATACTATTTAGTAACAATTAATGTATAGATATGCCTTTTTAAAGCTGGTGGCTGATGGTACTAAGTCCAGGTTGTCAAGCTGCTTGGCGAATGAATGTTGCATGTTCAGACAAGACTTTATCTGGGTCATTGGATGAATGAATAGGATAAATGAAAATGAGCACAGGTTCACCTTATTCACAAACTTCTGGGCTTACTCCTTGGTACAGTCCCCCACCCCTTTCTTTTTCCCCCCAGTGTGTAGTATTTTTCTATTTCTTTATTTCCTTTTTAAAATGTTTTCAGGATGGACATATGATGTGCAGGGCCCCTTTTTCTTCAGGTCCTCTCCATTCTCCAGAGCTGGATGGCCCTTTAGTGATGCAGAGTGTGGTGATGATGACAGCGATTTTCTCTGCATCTATGTGTTTGACAGGATGTTGTGCTGCTGCTCACTATAGGTGTGGGTCCATGCATTTATAAGATTACCTCTGTCTTCCAGCTCGAATAATGTCCACACTCTGTCTTGCAGCATGCATAGTGCTTTATTGTACATGAAAATACACAGCTCCACCAAGACCATGTAACAACCGAAAAAGTGAATGTATATTATTGGGATTTTATGTGATAGACCAACACAAAGTGGCAAATAATTGTAAAGGATGAGGAAAATGAGAAATGGTTTTCAAAATTTTTTACAAATAAATATGTGAAAAGTGTGGCATGCATTTGTATTCAGCCCCACTGAGTCAATTCTTTGTAGAACCACCTTTCAACCACCTTTCGCTGCAATTAGAGCTGCAAGTCTTTTTGGGTATGTTTCTACCAGCTTTTTACATCTAGAGAGTGACTTTTTTGCCCATTATTCTTTGCAGAATAGCTCAAGCTCTGACAGATTGGATGGAGAGCTTCTGTGAACAGCAATTTTCAAGTCTTGCCACAGATTCTCAAATGGATTTAGGTCTGCACTTTGACTGGGCCATCTAACACATGAATATGCTTTAAACTAAACCATTCCATTGTAGCTCTAGCTGTATGTTTAGGGTTGTTGCCCCGCTGGAAGATGAACCTCCGCCCCAGTCTCAAGTCGTTTGCAGACTCTAACAGGTTTTCTTCTAAGATTGCCCTGTATTTGGCTCCATCCATCTTCCCATCAACTCTGACCAGCTTCCCTGTCCCTGCTGAAGAACAGCATCCCTACAACATGATGCTGCCACCACCATGTTTCACGGTGGGGATGGTGTATTCAGGGTGATGTGCATTGTTAGTTTTCCGCCACACATTTGTGCTTTTAGGCCAAAAAGTTCCATTTTAATGTCATCTGACCAGAGCACCTTCTTCCACATGTTTGCTGTGTCCCCCACATGGCTTCTCACAAACTGCAAACGGGACCTCTTATGGCTTTCCATCAACAATGGCTTTCTTCTTGCCACTCTTCCATAAAAGCCAGACTTGCTGGGTGCAAGACTAATAGGTATCCTGTGGACAGATTCTCTCACTTGAGCTGTGAATCTCTGCAGCTCCTCCAGAGTTACCATGGGCCTCTTGTCTGCTTCTCTGATTACGTGGACAGCTATTTCTTGGTAGGTTTGCAATTGTGCCATACCCTTTCCATTTTCAGATGAAGGATTGAACAGTGCTCTGTGAGATGTTCAAAGGTTTGGATATTTTTTATAACCTAACCCTTCCTTAAACGTATTCACAACTTTACCCCTGACCTGTCTGGTGTGTTCCTTAGCTTTCATGAAGCTGTTTGCTCACTAACAAACCTCTGAGGGCTTCACAGAACAGCTGTATTTATACTGAGATTAAATTACACACAGGTGGACTCTATTTACTAATTAGGTGACTTCTCAAAGCAACTGGTTCAACTAGATTTTAGTTAGGGGTATCAGAGTAAAGGTGGCTAAATACAAAGGCACACCACACTTTTCAGATATTTATTTGTAAAACATCTTGAAAACCATTTATTATTTTACTTCCACTTCACAATTATGTGCCACCTTGTGTTGGTCTATCACAAGAAATCCCAATAAAATACATTTACGTTTTTGGTTGTAAAATTACAAAATGTGGAAAATTTCAAGGGGTATGAATATTTTTTCAAGGCACTGTAGAGAGGTAAGGAAAAACAAAAAACAAAAAAATGTGCTTATTTGGTCCTTCTTGGTCTGTTAAATATACTATTTCTACATGTTTAGTTGCACCTTATACTTTTTGATCTTGCCAGAAGTATTGTGTGCTAATAACTTCCTGTGCTTTCTGCCTGAGATGACATTTATCAGTAACATTGTTTATAGCTATTACTGAGAACTACAGAACCACATAAATCTATAATGTGGAACATAAGTTCTGTAGGTTTATGTATTTCTGTTTTCCTGATACAGAAGGGTAAGTGGGCATTGTCATCCTACTGTTACTGGCAGAGTGACCAGATAAAAATAAAAGTAAACAAATGCATTCATTATTCTATGGATTGGCAAGCTGCAATATACCAAATTTAGTTTTGTCTTTAGAAGTTCTTTAAATTATAACACCCTACCTAAAACTATCTTTGATGGTTCTTAATGAACAAGAAAGAAGACGTTCTAGTGATATAATGCTATTGTAGCAATGACCCCCAAAGGAGCTGCTAGAAATGTTGGGTTCTCCTATTGTTTCTAGTGATGATGCGTCCAACACACCAATAGGAGATATCTGGAGTTAAGTTACACTGGGAGAAGCCCTAGTTATAAATAATAGCACATCAATGGTTGAAACAATAATTGCAGTAACACAATGATATCAATACAGTATAACCACAAGTTTAAGTGACCACAAAGAGAATTCCTTTTCTTTGCTACCTGTAAAAGGCCTTGCCTTAAACAGACTAGACAGGCAGAGACTAACACTGTAACATTAATGAAACAATACCAATGAAGTAATTAATACTCAGGTGTATGGTATAAAAGGTGCAGTTAATTACTGGAGTCTCAAAACAACCTAACTGCCCTGACTAACCACTGGCCAGTGGGTAAAACTACCACATAATCTGTCTGTGGTGGGGCCCTTTGACCTTAATAGTGGAGTGCTTAACCTTCAATCGAAAGTATCTGTAATCCACAGAGGCTTTTTGCAAAGTGTCTTAAACCAACTATTACTAGCAGAGTGATAATTGTCCTCTTTAAATCAGGTTCCACTCAGCAGTAGTGATTGCAAAACTTTATTGGCAGCATTCATCACACAGGACCTCTCACCAATCCGATGTCCAATGATGGACCACCTAAGTTCTGTCTGTTCCGTGACAAACCTTTCTCTTGGTGGATGAATGTTAGGTCGCATTGCCTCTGGCAGATTCCTCCTGGAGCCTTTCTCACTCTCAGGTCTCCTTCACAGATGATCTCACACAAAAAAGGGACTTCGCTCCCACTATCCCTCATGTCTAGTGCGTATCTCAACTTAAGCAGCTTGCACACACACATACCACTGGTTCCTCCTCTGGTGCGCTCATCCTCCTATCCCTGTGCAGCTTTCACAACCTAAACGTATTGTCAGACAGACATACACCTCCCACTAAAAGTCTTTGGTCCCCAAAGAAGCAGAATTTACAGTTACAAACTAACATAATCTAAAAGACAAACAGAATCTTGCGAGCTACCATGTGAAAATCCAAATGATAATTAGAGATGATTAAAGGACAGCTGCTAGCATTGATCACGTCCCATATGCTCATGCCAAAAAGTTTTGTACCAATATAATGCTGCGCTATCCAAATGTAATCATACGGTAACCATACCAAATCATAATATTACTGGCATATGCAATAGAGAAATTTGCAACCCTTTGCGATTAATTGCAATACTGCGATAATTGCAGTGACAACCTGTAATTTACATAAATCTATATAAAGTGCATCAATATACAATAATCAATATAGAAATAAAGTGAACCTTGTTTAAAGTGCTTTTGTGCCAAACTAATTCATGCATTAATCTGTGTCCATAAAATCGCAGCATAAAGTCCATTCATAACTTCTCCATTCTTCTGGTACTCATTTCAGATGATAAAACAGATGATATAACAGTAAAGTGCTCATGTCCACTCTTGTGCTTCCCCTTTGGTGTATGCGCTCACCTTCGAGCGTGTGACCTTGCACCTAAGCTCGGTCAAAACACGCTTTTAAACCACCTCTGGGTTTATGGTCAGCATTTATATGATCCTTGGATGGTTGCTTGCAGCAATATTCATATGGAAAACAGAGGAAACTGGATAGTGTATTACTGTTTTAAAAGTTTTATTTAAAATGACAATATATCCAAGGCTTTGGTCTGAACAACATTTTGAAGGTTGGTGTGCATTTATTTCTCTCACAGCAGAATGCATTGCTGAAGGAGATTGTTTCAACCTTCTCTTTGAGGTACTGGGTGAAGCTCTACTGAAAGACTTGGGCCATAGTGGTCAGTGCCAAATACACAGTAGCATCAATACATCGTAGCCTAGAATAGCCTCTGAGACGTAGCGACTAAAAAGGCCTCTTTCACTTGCATTGTTTTTAGGGTGTAACATGTAACATGTTACTTTGGAGCAGTCAATCACACCATCCCTGTGACAGCAGGCAGGGTATCCTCTCCCTGCATCCACTGTCACATTTTAAAAACATCGTGGCTTGGACCTTATAGACTCCATCCTGGACATTTTTGGATCCCCTCCAACCCTACACAAAGGGCTCTCCCCCATATACCTATTGCTTTCTACCCCACTTCAACAGGACAAATCTAAACCACTTTTAACCTGGGAACAATCTCTTAACTTTTCCGCTACACCTAAACAATGGCAACAAGTGCAACCCTACCTATTGAAATATTCCTGTTGCATTACCCATTGGGAATCTTCACAAAAGCTAATCTACCACTGGTATCTTACCTCACAAAAATTAGCCAAAATCTACCCCAACCAATCCTCTCAGTGTTGGAGACAATGTGGAACTTTAGGATCACTCTTTCATATCTGGTGGCAATGCCCTATTATCCAACCATTTTGGGCCCATCAAATAATATGCGCAACCCTCAAAACGGACATACCTACAGATCCTCAACTGGCTCTACTGGGCTTTGGCACGGACTCCTGGCCTTACAAATTTCCCACTCTGCTCACCCACTTCTTCATTGCTGCGAGACTGTCAATTGCACGTAACTGAAAAACACCAACACCACGAGACAATAACAGCGTAATACACATCCTGAATGAACACGCTTAACATGAATACTTCTTTGCCAAAGCTCTATCCCAAGATAAATTCCTACGCAACTGGCATTTATGGCAAAATCATCCACTCTGTACTCTACAACTTTGAACTACAAAGCTCTCCTGATGCATCCTAATTGAATAAATGATATTATAATATCTCCTATGATGTATATTACTTAGGCTTACATCTCCCAAAGTCAGAGGGATGAATGTAGGAAAGCTTTACCATACATGCTGTATCTGTATCCAAAAAAAATTTTTTACCACCGTACCAGCTCACAACTACCTTACCTTACCTACCTTATTCTACTCCCCCTCCACCCCCTTTTCCTCCCTCCTGACTTGCTTCTTCTTCTAACATTAACATAATTAGATTAACTCAATAAACCACCATTTGTACTATATTCAATATTACAATAATCTTACAATAAAGATCTATTGAAACGAAAAACAGCGTGGCCGTGTATGGCTTTGTTTTGTGAATGAGTTCTGTGAATGAATGAACAAGTCTTGTCTGCAACCTTGGCAGATGGCTCAGTAACTGTCTGCCCAGATGGAGATATGAAAAGACAGCAGTACTGAGTGTCTGCAGGAGGGGCACTTTAAACACAATAATGGAGTGTATAAACTACAATTGAAGGTATTTGTAACCCACAAAGGTGAACTGTATGTTTTCATGTTATCTTAATCAGGGCTTTTTTTCAGCAGGAACTAGGGGGAACTCAGTTCCACCACCTCTGGCTCAGGTCTTCTGCTCCCTGCTCACCACTATCACTTGGTAACGCTGAAGTCCAGCTTCTGCGTTTACTTTACAAGTGATAGCTTATCTCCCAGTAGCTCCCACAGGTCAGATCTCCTGCACAGATCTCACTGAGTGTCGGACAGGGACAAGGGAGATACAGAACAGGTGCCCGGGGTACAGTGCAGTCATGGGCAGGAGAGGGGACGTGGTAGGCAGCACCCTCTGTGGTCTCCATTTTTTTCCCTGTTGACCAGTTGTTGATGCTCCTACTGCATGATCTCCCTTGCAAGTGACTGTAGTATAGTATAGTATGCTGGGAGGTACTACAGCCAGATAGGTGCTTCAGCTTAATATTGCAACAAGGGTAAGACATATGACAGATGGTGGAGCTTTTAAGGAGGGGGGAGAAGATGAGGGCAATGGAAGGAGGGGTTGTATGCAGAGAGAAGAGCTAAAATTTGATGCCATTTGGCAGGTATGTGTGTGTGGCGGGCATGGTTGAATTCCTGCACCTATTCTCTGAGAAAAAATAGCCCTGATCTTAATCCAATTATTACCAACACAGTGATGATGTCCGCTTTAAATCAGATTCCATCCACCAGTAGTGCTCTCAAAACTGTATAGTACACAGAAGGGTTGCCAAAGAGCCTCTCACTAATCCAATATCCAACAATGGACCACCTGCAGGCCAAAAGGTTAGGCCACACTGCCTTTGGCAGATTCCCTTGAAACCCTCCTGTCTCCCAGGTCTGCTCCATAATAGATCTCGCATGTGGGATTAAGTGACCCTAAGATCCCACTTTCTCTGGTGTCAGTTGGGTCTCACTCTCACATGATGAGACCAGGGCAGACTAAAAATAGGTAAGTATACACTTTTTTTTACACAGGTTAGTCAGTATAGGTAGCAGGAGGAGGGAGTGGACATTTTTCAGACTAGTTAGACAGCAATTATACTTTAATGCATGGACATGCACTATTGTTTATTGAATGCAGCACATCACAATACACAGTTCACATCTGTGCATTGCAGTATAAACAAATGCAAGTTGCATAGATGCGCTGCATAGATGTTACATAGTTAGTCTCGTTGAAAAAAGACTCAAGTCAATCTGGTTCAACCAATAAAAGGGAAAAGAAATTATGCAATTCTATTTTCACAATCCTATACCTACAGTTGATCTAGAGGAAGGCAGAAAGCCCCAGCAAAGCATGACCCAATTTGCTCCAGCAGGGGAAAAAACTATTTCCTGACCCCCCAAGAGGCAATCGAATATTCCCTGGATCAACTTTACCTATAAATGCTATGCTAGTATCCAGTTATATTATGTCCACTTAGGAAAGAATCCAGGCATTTTTTTAAAGCTATCACACATCAAGATGTGTTGGAGTGGCCTGTAAAATAAATGGATGGCACTGAAATGGAGTACTCAATGCATCACCGTGTATTGCAGTAACAAATGGTAAAATGCTTGCTTTGCAATATGTTGCTGCGACTGTAAATGGGGCCTAAAATTCTGAAAGTATAGCATGCCCTTCACCCTGAAGCATTTTCAAAAAACAAGAGGTTTATTTCACATTTTACAGTAGTGGAATTAAAGAGATGTCGCACTGATGATTATAGATGATGATATATAGCAATTTTACTCTATTTGTTCAGGCATAACAAAATCTGCCCTTGGCCTTTCTATTGTAAAGCTTGGGTCTAATGCCGTGTACACACGACAGGACTTTTCGACTGGACTGGTCCGTTGGAACGAATCCGTCGGACAATCCGACCGTGTGTGGGCTTCATCGGACCTTCAGTGGACTTTTTCTGTCGAAAATCAGACGGACTTTAGATTTGGAACATGTTTCAAATCTTTCCGACTGACTCGAGTCCGGTTGAAAAATCCGTTCCTCTGTATGCTAGTCTGACAGACAAAAAAGGACGCAAGGGCAGCTATTGGCTACTGGCTATGAACTTCCTTATTCTAGTCCCTTCATATGTCATCACGTTCAAACCAACGGACTTTCGAACGGACTATAGTCCGTTCGTGTGTGGGCAAGTCCGGTCGTCCGAAAGTCCATCGTAACTCCATCGAAAGTCCGTCGGAAAGACCGTCAGACCTTTAATGCTGAAAAGTCCGCACATGTGTATTCGGCATAAGATGTTTTCCACAAACCTGTATTCAAACCTGTATTTACAGGTACCTATAAGTGATTGAAAATTATTTTTCTCAAGCTTCATGTTGTGGCACAAATGTTTAAAATACTAACATAGTTCAACATACTAGTAAAAATGTCTACCTGTGAGAACTGTGCAAATTCTTTATCAGCAAGCATGGGAATATGGCCCAGCAATTCGTGGCAGCAGTCCCTAGAGATATACAAGAGGGAAATTTTAGTTTTACATGCTCATTCAACAAAGAAACTAAAAAACAAAAGATCAATTTATCAGTATCACAGTGGATGTACATGTGTACAATGCCCAGAATTACATTTACTATAAGGTCCTCGTAGGTCATTGTCTAAGACAACAGGATAACAGAAGGCAGTTCCCAAACAGAACATTTTGTGTAACATTTTATCTTGCCTCCTCTGGAAGCTTCTAAAGGCTTAAATTAAACTTTTCACTTAGCACTTAAAGGGTAAGTTCACCTTTACAGAAAAATCTGTAAGGTGAATTTACACAGGACCCCCTCCTCACCACCCCCCCAGTCCCGCTGATCTGTTGCGCGGCTATCTCTTGTTCTGAGCTCTGGTATAGCCGTGTCAGTGGTCCGGGGCTTAGAAATCCCCTCCTGATGAAGTATGTTTTGGAGATTCAGCTGCAGGGATATAACCTGTGAGGCGGCTATACCGGGGCTCAAAACGGGAGATCACCATGACCCAGGTTAGCGTGACTGGGGGGTGAGGAGGGGGTCCTGTATAAGTTCACCTTACAGATTTTACTGTAAAGGTAAACTTACCCTTTAACTAAACTTGGCCATGGAGCAGTGGCGGCCCGTCCAGGGCCCCTCCCCTCTCCACTGAACACACAGAGAAAGTAAGGAACTGGCTGGGGAGAGACAGACATGACTTGAAGGAGGGCTGCCTGTGCTGCCGGGGACACAGATTTGTGGAGAGGCTCAGCTGGGGACACATATGTAAGGAGGGGCTCCGCTGGGGACACAGATGTAAGGAGGGGCTCAGCTGGGGACACAGATGTAAGGAGGGGCTCCACTGGAGGCACCTGATATAAGGAGGGACTCTGCTGGGGGCACCTGATGTAAGGAGGGACGCTGCTGGGGACACCTGATGTAAGGAGGGACTCCACTGGGGGCACCTGATGTAAGGAGGGACTCGCTGGGGGCACCTGATGTAAGGAGGGACTCTGTTGGGGGCACCTGATGTAAGGAGGGACTCTGCTGGGGCACCTAATGTAAGGACGAACTCCGCTGGGGGCACCTGATGTAAGGACAGACTCCACTGGGGGCACCTGATGTAAGGAGGGACTCCGCTGGGGGCACCTGATGTAAGGAGGGACTCTTCTGGGGGCACCTGATGTAAGGAGGGACTCTGCTGGGGCATCTGATGTAAGGAGGGACTCTGCTGGGGGCATCTGATGTAAGGAGGGACTCCGCTGGAGCACCTGATGTAAGGAGGGACTCCGCTGGGGGCACCTGATGTAAGGACGAACTCCGCTGGGGACACCTGATCACATTTGGTGGCAGGCGACTTGGCAAGTGACACACTCAGGGCTCCCACTGATTCTGCATTATGGTGAGTTGAATGATTTAATTTTATATTACAATGTAATAATAGAAATAATGCGTTTCAATCATCCTGACAGCATAACAACCATGGTGCTGGGATGATTGAAGTGCTAACACCAGGCGTTTGGAGTATCTTTATCTGCTGATTGTTAAACTTTCTCGAATACACATATTTCTATTGTTGTGTAGGATCCGGGCCTGCTGTCCCTCCCTCTCCCTCCATCCCTCGTTCATCTCAGATGCTAACCACACTACCTTAGAGCCACGCACACTATTTCGCTGAAACCACATCCATTTTCACCAAGTGGAAGGGGTAAAAAAGGAAGGGCGGGGTCTGGTGCCCCCTTATCCTAAAACTTCACCAGCCGCCACTGGGAACCAGCCAAAATCTGCTCAGTAATTGGCCCTGTTGGCCGCCTCCCACCCAATTGAAGGAAATTAAAGGAGTCACGTCAAAAATTGCCAGCCAAAAAGTGGCTGCATCCAATCAGATCATTCCTTTTAGACACTCCCCAAGCATGTTTGTGTATTTTCAATGTTGACATTAAAGGCACATGAAAAAACTTGCTTCTGCTGTAATGTATTTTTTTAGAACATTTTTTTGTTTGTATTGGTATATAGTCACAATGGCAGTACCCATCTCCCCAGGTCAGCCTTGTTCATACCAGCTGCAGTGCACTATGCTGTGTATCACGCACACCCACTGGTATTCATTGTGGGAATGAGGGGGGGGGGGGTTGCAATGTGTTTTTACATTGCATTGCACTGTTTACCAAACCCGGGCAGATTCACTCATCCATAATTGTCCCAATTGGCTGTTTTCTGTTCGCATATTGTAATGATTGCATATGGTAAGGTGCAGCGCAAGAACAGGTAAATTAAAATGCAATGATAAATGCAGTATTAAAAAAGTAATCACAAAATGTCCAACGAGAGAGGGAAAGAGGTCAGAAGTCCCAGCAAGCACCAAGAGGATTCCACGTGACAATCGCACAATTCAAGAAAGATATTGGTGACAGACCCTCTACGTTCAGAGCAATCACTTTGCTCACCTTAAGGACTGGACCACTGAAGATGGTCAAATAGGCAGGTCCCTTCATAGGGTAAATGATCCAGGCAAAGACAGGAACCCCAATAGATTCCCCGGAATATACAAAAGGTGAAGCAAAAACAATTCTAAGTGCTCATTGAGGATCAGTTAGAAAGCAGCTTTACTTTAAAAATGGTTACTCACAAACCGCTGCTTAAAAACGGCATTTCCATCACAGATGGCTAAGTGGTGTGTAAGATACAGGTCGGCAGCGGGTGATGTCAGCACGTAGCTCCTCCCCCATACGCGTTATGTTCATAGAACTTTGTTAGCGGGGCGGAGCCTAACAAACGTCCCCTGTCCTCCTTAAAACCATATCCTTCATCATAGAACCCATGTTGCGAAAGGGGGGCGCGGCTAAGCCTCCCCCTCACATGGTACACAAATCCCATCAATCAGCATTCTTTCTAATGGGGACAGAGAAAAGGATATCACATGACCAAACCACTTCCAGGTGAGGACATGAATACTAGGTCAGCAAAAGGATATCACATGACCAAACCACTTCCAGGTAAGAAAGTGAACACTAGGTCAGCAAAAGGATATCACACACCAAACCACTTCCAGGTGAGGAAGTGAACACTAGGTCAGCAAAAGGATATCACATGACCAAACCACTTCCAGGTGAGGAAATGAACACTAGGTCAGCAAAAGGATATCACATGACCAAACCACTTCCAGGTAAAGAAGTGAACACTAGGTCAGCAAAAGAATATCACATTACCACACCACTTCCAGGTAAGAAAGTGAACACTAGGTCAGCACAATGACCCCTAGTGGCCACTTAAGAAAATGCTCTCTGAGCATATAACAAATATTGAGGAGCGACCCTATTTTTCAGTTTAACGGGGAATTATCAGTATTGGTACAAAAGTGTCTGAAACATAAGCTTCTCACTAAGAAGGAGGCTAATTTTCTGGATCCAAGTACTTGTAGGACACCGATTATGTATTGCCTACCAAAAATTCATAAGGATGCCCAATCACCACCTGGGAGACCCATTGTGAATGGCATTGACTTGGTGTCCTCCCGCCTTGGACAGTATATAGACTTCTTTTTGAAACCTTTAGTATGTGATACCCCAGCCTTTCTTAGGGATATCAAGCACATCATACAGATAATGGAAACCCTTCTGTGTACCAGTAGTAGTGTATTAGTCACGGTCGATGTTGGCTCCCTATAAACTATTATTGCCCATAGGGAGGTCATTGCCTCTGTTAAATGGGCTCTTAATAAATCTAATCTCAGTAGCTCACACAAAAAGTTTTTGCTACAGTGCCTGGAATTCTGACTTACTACTATTTCTGGTATGACAGGTAGTTTTTCCTTCAGATCATGGGCATAGCTATGGGACTTAAGTTTGCCCCTAGTGTGGCAAACTTATTCATGGCACTATGGGAGGAGGAGTTAATTTTCCATGACTGCCCTGGGCAACTTGTTTGCTACAAATGCTATATTGATGACTTGATTATGGTCTGGGACGGAGATACAGACAGCCTTGAAGCTTTCCTGCTTAGGTTGAACAACAACATCAAAAATAACTTCTCTGACTTGGAGCATTGATACAGAACATCTTGTGTTTTTGGATCTTGACATTTTCAAGGAGGGGGATCATTTTAAAACACGTAATTATTTCAAGCCAACGGATAGGAATGGATAGCTGCCATCACAGAACTTGGCTGTGTAATATTCTCAGGGGCCAATTTAGCCGTGTCAGGCACAATTGCACCTTGGTTTCCGATTATCAGGCTCAATCTCAAGTCTTGGTGGAGAGGTTTTTTCAAAAGGGTTTTCAAAAGGAACAAGTCCTTATAAACTGTGTTGAGATAGGGAATCGTGACTCTAAACGTAATTCTAATACGGGGAATAAAAAGAGTGTTAACACGCAGGAGTATAAAATTGTCCTTGATTATAATGTACAATACAGACAGTTTGAAGGGAACATCTTCAAACACTGGGATGTCCTCAGGAAAGATAGGGTGCTTGGCACAGTTCACCCTAGCCGACCCCATTTTATTTATAGACGGGCACCAACTCTGAGAGATGCTATTACACCTGGAGTCATAGACCCCCCTATCATTAGAGAGAATAGGATTTTCTCTTTTCTGTCCGTTTTTTAAGGTTGTGGCAGATGCCCAGCATGTAAACAATGTAAATGCAACAACAAAAAAAGTAAAGAATTTGTTTCTTCCTTGGATAAAAAAACCTGATAACATGTAGCACACAAGGGGTGGTATATATGCTGGAGTGCAAATGTGGACTCTAGTATATTGGCAAGACCTCTAGACCCCTGAGTGTGCATGTGGGGGAACACGTGAATAACATCAGAAAGGGACTCAGATCCCATAGTGTCTCCAAGCATTTCAGGGTATGTCACAATAGGGACCCCAGGGACTTAAAGTTTTGGGGCATCGAAAAGGTTGACAGACATTGGCGGGGGGGTAACTATATCCGCTGCCTTAGCCAGAGGGAGTCCTTCTGGATTTGTGAGGCTAAGGTCCTCTCTCCTGAAGGGTTAAATATAGATTTTTATTTAAATTGTTTTATCTCTGATAGGTAGTTTTGTTTATATTTTTATTTTATTTTTATTTAAAAAATATATTTTTATTTTTATTTTATTTTTATTTTTATTATTTTTATTAATTTTGTATTTTTTTCCATATCATTTTTTGCTTTTTATATCTTATGCATTTTTTTATATATACTTTATATTGCTGACCTAGTGTTCACTTCCTCACCTGGAAGTGGTTTGGTCATGTGATACCCTTTTCTCTGTTCCCTTCAACAGGAACGCTGATTGATGGGATTTGTGTACCATGTGAGGGGGGAGGCTTAGCCACGCCCCCCTTTCACATCATGGATTCCATATGATATGGTTTTCAAAGAGGACAGAGGATGTTTGTTAGGCTCCGCACTGCTGACGAAGTCCTTTGAATGTAACGCGTACAGGGGAGGAGCTGCGCACAGACATCATCCGCTGCCGACCTGCATCTTACACACCACTTAGCCATCTGTGCTGGAAATGCCATTTTTTAAACAGCGGTTTGTGAATAACCATTTGTAAAATAAAGCCGCTTTGTAACTGACCCACAATGAGCACTTAAAGTTGTTTTTGTTTCACCTTTTGTATATTCCGTGGAATCTACTGGAGTTCCTGTCTTTGCCTGGATCATTTACCCTATGAAGGGACCTGCCTATTTGACCATCTTCAGTGGTTCAGTCCTTAAGGTGAGCAAAGTGATTGCTCTGAAGGTGGAGGGTCTGTCACCAATATCTTCCTTGAATTGTGTGATTGTTACGTGCTTGCTGGGACTTTTAGTCCTCTTCCCCTCTTTTGTTGGAATTTTTTGTGATTGCTTTTTTAATATTGCATTTATCATTGCACTTTAATTGACCTGTTCTTGTGCTGCACCTTACCTTATGCATTTTACTTTGATTATGTGATGATCTTTTTGTGCTAGCTGCATTAGTTTTTAGGTTATTTAGGTATTATTTTTGGCGCTTATTGCTTTATTTGTATTTAGTATTGTAATGATTGCCTATTTACTTCCTGCTTATTCTAACAGTAGACTTTTTTTGTCTGTGTATTGTATATATATGCCTATTTGAGGCCGTATTGTCAGAATAGCCATTTTTGCCAATGTATTGTGAATTCACTGTTTCTTAGAGTATCATATTACTAGAATTGAGTGCCCTTTAGACTTGTCACTATCAAAGCAAGCTGATATTATTATTATGTTCTGCCGCAGTGTACAATGTGTCCAGCTATAGGATGAATTTCATTTTATTTAACGCACCATTTTTTTTCCCCCATGTGTCACCACTATTAAACCTTCAAATATATATAAATATTTTTTGCTAACATATATATATATATATATATAAACATATATTTATATATAAAACAGATAAAGAAAATCTTTATTGTAAGTATTTATTTTATTTCATGATTAAAAGTGAAAATTATTTCACATGAATTACTGTAGCTATATAGAGGAGCATGGGGGAGGATGTTGAAAAATAGTCCACCCCAGGTGTCAACTATGTAATTGTAAGGCATGCCACTGCACTGAATAATTCAAAATGAGAATTGCATATTGAGCAAACAGCATGGTACCAGAAATAACACCTTCAACCACACTTTATGATAAAAAGAATAACAATAGCTATATGTGCTTAACCAATAAAAATAGGTAAATCAATCAGCGCAAAAAATAAATAATAATCAACTAATGCAGTTAGCACAAAAGATCATCACATACTCCCAATAACATATCACAAAACAAAGTGCAGCGCATGAAAATAATAACATATTAAAACAGTCCAATAAGATGAAACAGAAAAATAAAGAGGACTAAGGGTTGCAGCAAGCATCAAGAGACTTCCACGTGGCAGGCACAAATCAGGAAACAATGGTGACAGACCTCCAGTGCACTCGCTTTGCTCACCTCTAATAATGGACCACTGAGCTAACAGATAGTCAAATGCACAGATCCCAAAAGAGGGTATATCATCCAGACAAGAGCCAGGAACTCGATTTACCCAGGACATGAATAAGGTGAGACAAGAAAAGATCTAAGTGCTCACTGTTTGGCTAATCAAAACAGCTTTATTAGTTTAAAAAAAGTTACTCACAAACACCCTCATAAGAAACGCATAAAATCCGGTGTCTTGTCGAATACAGTCCCCTATCATATCGTGTCCGCCCTGTACTGCGCAGGCGCAGTATGGAGGACAAATGAGACGCCGAAAGTCTCCGAAGTTTAACAGCTGATCATCAGCTGTACACGGCGCCTGCGCTTTTATTCTCACCCTATGTCCAGGTTCATTCCCTACTATCCAAGTGGACATAGAGTTAGAATAAATAATTGCCGAGCGCAGCGAGGCCGTGCCCGAAGCATGGCGAGCGAAGCGAGCCCGCGAGGGGCCCTCTTACAAAGCCATCGCCCAAGCGCCGTGTACAGCTGATGGTCAGCTGATCAACTTCGGACACTTTCGGCATCTCCTTCTGCTCCGTACTGCGCAAGCGCTGTGCCTGTGCAGTACGGGGCGGACACTATACGATAGGAGGACAGTTCTAGTCAGAACACCGGCGGTGTGTGAGATGCGAGTGACGTCAGCATGCGGATCCTCCCCCGTACGCGTTACGTTCAAAGAACTTTGTCAGCGTGGCGGAGCCTAGCGTACGTCCCTTGTCCCCTAATAAGCATGTCAGTCGTCGTGGAAACCACAACGCTCCCTGGAGTCGTGATTAGACCACTCCCATGACATTACAGAGAGAAGCCCTGTCACACAGCACACCTGCGGACAGAGCAAAGTAGTCTCTTATTGCTTAGACATCCGGATACAAAATATAGCCAATAGGTCTGAGAGATGACCCCTAGTAGCTAAATGTGAAAATACTCACTAAACAAAAATAAAAATACTAATTATAAAAAGCACTGAACACCCGCTGTTTCCCTAAATTTCTACACCTCAGTTACTGCATACATAGCATATAATATAACATACAGAAATTACCACAAAACAGCGATAAAAAATCAGAAATAATTAAAAAGTTACCCATCAGAAATAAAACAATTTAAATCAAAATCTATATTTAACCCTTCAGGAGATAATACCTTAGCCTCAAAAATCCAGAAAGATTCTCTCTGGCTGAGGCGACAAATATAATTACCCCCATGCCAATGTCTGTCAACCTTCTCAATGCCCCAAAACTTAAGGTCCCTGGGATCCCTATCATGACACACTTTAAAGTGTTTTGAAACACTGTGGGATCGGAGCCCCTTTTTTATGTTATTCACGTGTTCCCCAATGCGCACACTCAGGGACCTGGAAGTTCTACCAATATACTGGAGTCCACATTTGCACTCCAGCATGTATACCACCCCCTGTGTGTTGCATGTGTAGCGCTGGTAGATTTTTAATCTACCGCTGATAGGTAAATCTTGTGGGTTACTTGTTAGGTGAAGTTAGATTTGCCTCTGTTCTAGCTTGGCTGAGTTGCGTGTAGTTCCACACTGTGCCGGTGGGTGTCGTTGTCACCATGGGCTGGTGTTGGAAAGGCAATGTGTTGAAGCGTATGAGTGCTCCTCTGTCCCGGAGACAACTCAGTGGAGGTGGTCCTCTGAGTTGCATTCTGGGAGAGGGTATTTATGGGACAGACGCCATGTTCCGGGGTTCGATTTCAGCCACCTGCTGGCCCTCCTGGCCGACAGGTATGTGTTAAGAGTACCACCTCGTGGGCCTCCGTTCCGGAGGCCCACGTCGCTGCGGCTTGTGGGTGGGCCCAGAAGCATGTCTGGGGCCTACCACAGCAGCAGAGGAATGGTCCTGAGCTGTCTATCCTGAATGAATAAGCTGGACAACCGAGAAGATCCCAGGGGAGGACCCATCATGGAAGGATCATGCGTAGTGCTGGTCTGGAGAGGGGCCTGGTGACTCGGTTGGAGGACGTATCCTGAAGTAATCTTACTGCATAGTACTGCCGGGTTGGCTTAAAGGTTCAAGTACTGTGTCTGACATTCAAACCAATACATCCTGTGGCAGAGGATCGTACGGGTTTTATTCCAAACAAGTCTGTGGCAGAGACTTTTGTTCGTGCTGCGTACTGGCTGCTAGGCAAGTGAGAGAGGCCTATCCAGGCGGGCAAAGATTGAATCCCACAAGGGGAGTGCATTCAACTACAAGTGTTCAATTCCAAAGAATGTTCTAAAGAATACTAAGGAAGGGTATTTGAGCTTCCCTGCAACTTTCCTTCTTCCTCTTTCCTGCTACTTCCTTTATTACTTGTTCATTAAACCATTGGAAAATATACTCAAGTGTTTGGTGCTTATATTGTCCAGAGGTAAACTCAACGGGACCCTAGACCCGGTGCCGGTGAAACAGAGGTGTCGAGAGTGAAGGTAACAGCCCGCTTTAAACCAGCAGCTCCACCGAGAGTTAGTGCTACACATGTTATCAAATTTCTTAACTGATACCTCCGATTGGTAGAGGTAGAGACAAAATCTTTTCGTTTTTGGATGTTACATTTGCATTGTTTGCACGCTGGGCACCTACCACAGGCATAGAAACCCGACAAAAAGGAAAAAATTCTATTTTCTCTGATGATTGGAGGGTCAATCACTCCAGGTGCAATGGCATCTCTCAACGTCGGTGCCTGTCTATGGATGAAACGTAGACGATTAGGGAGAACTGCACCTAGCACCTTATCCTTCCTGAGGACTTCCCAGTGTTTCAGAACAATCCGCTCAAACTGTCTATATTGTATGTTATAATCAAGAACAAATTTATACTCCTGTAGATTAGAATTTCTATTCCTCCCCAAACTGAAATCAGCAACCAATGTTTGTCTATCAAGATTTCCTATCTCATCCCGATCAAGAATGACTTGCTCCTTTTGATAACCCTTTTGAAAGAACCTCTCCGCCAAGTGTTGTGATTGGGCCTGGTAATCAGAGTCCAAGGTGCAATTGCGCCTCACCCGGATAAATTGACCTCTAGAGTGCTGGAGTGCAAATGTGGACTCCAGTATATTGGTAGAACTTCCAGGACCCTGAGTGTGCGCATTGGGGAACACGTGAATAACATAAAAAAGGAGCTCAGATCCCATGGTGTTTCAAAGCACTTTAGAGTGTGTCACGATAGGGATCACAGGGACCTTAAGTTCTGGGGCATTGAGAGTTGACAGACATTGGCGGGGGAGGGGTAATTACATTCGTCGCCTCAGCCAGAGCGAATCTTTCTGGATTTTTGAGGCTAAAGTATTATCTCCTGAAGGTTTAAATATAGATTTTGATTTAATTTGTTTTATTTCTGATCTGTAACTTTTTAATTATTTCTGATTTTTTATCGCTGTTATGTGGTAATTTCTGTATGTTATATTATATGCTATGTATGCGGAAACTGAGGTGTGGAGACCTATTGGCTATATTTTGTATCCGGATGTCTAAGCAATGAGAGACTGCTTTGCTCTGTCCGCAGGTGTACTGTGTGACAGGGCTTCTCTCTGTAATGTCATGGGAGTGGTCTAATCGTGGCTCCTGGGAGCGTCATGCTTTCCACGATGGCTGACATTTTTATTAGGGGACGGGTGACGTATGTTAGGCTCTGCCTCGGTGAGGAAGTTCTTTGAATGTAATGCGTATGGGGGAGGAGCCATGCGCTGATGTCATCAGCTGTCGACCTGCATCCCACACACCGCCGGATTGTATGTGGAAATGCGTTTCTTATGACTAGTGTTTGTGAGTAACTTTTTTAGACTAATAAAGCCGTTTTAATTAGCCAAACAGTAAGCACTTAGATCTTTTCTTGTCTCACCTTATTCATGTCCTGGGTAAACTGAGTGGAGTTCCTGGCTCTGTCTGGATGATATACCCTCTTTTGGGATCTGTGCATTTGACCATCTGTTAGCTCAGTGGTCCATTATTAGAGGTGAGCGAAGTGAGTGTTCTGGAGGTCTGTCACCATTGTTTCCTGATTTGTTCCTGCCACATGGAAGTCTCTTGGTGCTTGCTGGGGCCCTTAGTCCTCTTCATTTTTCTGTTTGGACTTTTATTGGACTGTTTTAAGATTTCATTATTTTCATGCGCTGCACTTTGTTTTGTAATACGTGCTTAACCACTTCAGCCCTGGAAGGATTTGACCCCTTAATGACCATTCCATTTTTTGCAATATGGCACTGGGTCGTTTTAACTGACAATTGCGCGGTTGTGTGACGTTGTACCCAAACAAAATTTACTGTCAGGGTGTCAGGGCTGGGCTCAACTATACTTCTGTCTCATTCTGATTTATGGTTCCTGAAACAGGGAAGGGGTTAACACTAGGGTGCGATCAAGGGGTTAACTGTCTTCCCTAGGTGTGTTTTAACTGTAGGGGAGATGGGCTGCCAGGGACATGACAGAGATCACTGTTCCCGATCACTGGGAACAGTATGTCTCTGTCATATCTCCTGTCAGAATGGGGATCTGCCTTGTTTACAAAGGCAGATCCCCATTTTGCCTCTGTACTAGGCGATCGTGGGTCGCCGGCAGACATCGAGTCCGCCCGACCTGCGGGCACACTCCCTGTCCGTATCCCTATCCAGCTACGGAAATTTGCGCAGGAGAGCCGACCTGCCGCCGTATAACGACGGCGGCTGGTCGCCAAGTGGTTAAACTCCACTTTCATTAAATACTTTTTTTTACCAAGTCATATTATAGCATATAAATTTGCTACACAAGCCATATTGTAATTTAATGTTATTAGAAGTTATTTCCTTTTCAAACCGCAGTACTGTCATTTTCTGCAAAATGCAAAGCAATATGGCAACCTGGGGGCATTCAGTAGACAGTTAGTGTACAGAATGTCCCCAGAAGTGTAATTTCCTGCTTGGATGACTGACTCCACTTTAAGATACAAGAGTTTTAGGCATCCTCTGCAACGAAAATGTAATTTTTTCCGCGATACTCCCCAGAGGTTAATCGCTTCTAAAGGAATACAGACACTGCAATTTTGTTATCATTAGAACACAGAAAGTGCACCATAGTGATTACCCAGAAGGGATTTTTTTTTGTTTTTTGTTTCAACAAAAGTGGAGTTACTCTTTAAAGATGCTTCTAAACATAGTATAGTAAATACTGGAAGTTGTGTCCGTGTACTTACGGCTCTGGAGAGTGCATGACAGTGGAGGGATGTCTCAGGTACTGTGTTGTCGGAAATACACGGAAAGCTAGACAAGCCAGGAAATCTCTAGCAGAAAGCAAACCAGCTGCTGGTCTCAGTTTAAATCCAGTTCTTTCTATACAATTGAATGCAACAAAATGAAAGTCTGTAATATTAAAGAGAACCTGTACTAAGAGACATACATAGAATGCCAATCCTAGTACACTTGCTGTTATTGCTAATTGAATGGGTTTAATACATTCAGAGACAATGACCCCCAAGTATGCAAACTGCATGTTTTGATTTCCCTGAACCTCATATTTTTTCTGGTCTATGCATCCGGTAGTACTGAAGCCAGAGGCAGCCAGACAACTAGTGTTTTCCAAATGTGATTAGCAATAGCAGTCTGCACATTTTTCCCAATACAGGTTTCCTTTAACTCAACACAGTTTAAAAATCATTAAAGTTGTATTAAACCCTCAGTTTTTTAAGCAATTTAGGCAGCTGATATAACCTCTTCTGGACCGCCCCACCGCACATTTACTGCAGCAGGGCAGCCTGGCTGCGCGAAAATAACGTACCTGTACATTGTGGCTTCTTCCGGGTCTGGGGCACGCATCCCCAGCATATATTGGATATGTTTTATAGCAGAAAGTAAAAAATATTTTTTTTTTTTCAAAATTGTCGTTGTTGTTTATAGCGCAGAGAAAAAACAAAACGCAGAGGTGATCAAATACCTCCAAAAGGAAGCTGTATTTGGGGGAAAAAAGAAGGACGTCAATTTTGTTTGGGTACAGCGTTGCATGAACACGCAATTACCACTTGTACACTGTGTGCATCAATAGAAACATACAGTCCCATAGCCTATAATAGCAAGGCACCCCCCTGCTCCTCCCTCCTCCTCCCCCCTCCCTCTTTCAAACTAACAGAGAGCTTAGAGACTGCGCCATTCACTGTTAACTCTTTCCTGTAAAGACCAGAAGTTTAGGGAAGTGGTGCTGAGAAAGTAGCGCTGGTATTATCCGCATTTCTGCTGAAAGAGTAGGAGCCAGCACCATAGAGAGTTGTAAACTGAAAGTGCTAGGCTAGGAAATTTTTATTTTATTGTGCTCAATGTGTTAAGCTAAAAAACTCTGAGGGTTTAACCCCTTCCCGCCGAGCGTACGCAGATGTGCGTACTCGGCTTTCCGGGGTTATACCGGGATGATGCCCGCAGCTGCAGGCATCATCCTGGTACCATGTTGTAGAGCGGGCGATCGGCTATCCATGTATAATAACCAATGTGGCTAAAAGCCGCTCGGCTATTATACCGGAGGAGCCGGAGGGGACTCCCCCCCCCTCCCGCCGCCTCCCGCTCTTACCGGGCCTCCCGATCCACCAGGAGGCCCGATCGATGATCCGCCGCCTCCGGCGGCTGCTGACAGTCTGGAACGAAGCCATGCATGGCTTCGTTCCAGCCTCCTAATTGTAAACGCGGAAGTGACATCATGACGTCACTTCCCGTTTACTCGGTAGCCAATGGCGCCGGTTTTAAAAAAATAAACAGTGTTCAGAATCGCCGTTTTTGAAGTGCAGTGTGAAGTGCAAAGGAGGCCCCCGATCCCTCCATAAAGAGTACCTGTCACCACCTATTACTGTCACAAGGGATGTTTACATTCCTTGTGACAGCAATAAAAGTAATCAAAAAATTTTTTTTGTAAAAAACACAATTTCTAAAAATAAAAATAAATAAGAAAAAAAAATGTTTTTCCCCGTGAGCTCGCGCAGCAAAGAAAACACATACGGAAGTTGCGCCCGCAAATGTAAATGGTGTTCAAATCACCCATGTGAAGTATCACCGCGATCGTCAGAGCGAGAGCAATAATTCTAGCACTAGACCTCCTCTGTAACTCTAACCTGGTAACCGTAAAAAAAATTTAAAGCGTCGCCTATGGAGATTTTTAGGTACCGTAGTTTGTCGCCATTCCACGAGTGCGTGCAATTATAAAGCGTGACATGTTTGGTATCTATTTACACGGCATAACATCATCTTTCACATTATACAAAAAAATTGGGCTAACTTTACTGTTTGGGTTTTTTTTTAATTCATGAAAGTGTCCCTTTTCCCAAAAATCTGCGTTTAAAACACCGCTGCACAAATACCGTGTGATAAAAAATATTTCAACAATCGCCATTTTTTTCTCTAGATTCTCTGCTAAAAAAATATATATAATGTTTGGGGGCTCTAAGTAATTTTCTAGCAAAAAATACGGATTTTAACTTGTAAACACCAAATGTCAAAAATAGGCTTAGTCATGAAAGGGTTATTACTACTTTAAGGCTACATCCTACTGGATGGTCACTTGACCCACCAAGTCCCCCCGCCTTATTTAACAGCTTCAACCCTGGAAGATTTTACCCCCTTCCTGACCAGAGCACTTTTTGCGATTTGGCACTGTGTCGTTTAACTCACAATTGCGCGTGCGACGTTGCACCCAAGGAAAATTGACGACCTTTTTTCCCACAAATAGAGCTTTCTTTTGGTGGTATTTGATCAACCTCTGTGGTTTTTATTTTTTGCGTTATAAACAAAAAAAGAGCGACAATTTTGAAAAAAAATAAATATTTTTTTCTTTTTGCTAAAATAAATATCCCCCAAAAATATATAAAAAAAACAAATGTTTTCCTCAGTTTAGGTCGATGTGTATTCTTCTACATATTTTTGGTAAAAAAAAAAAAAAAATTACAATAAGCGTATATTGATTGGTTTGCGCAAAAGTTATAGCGTCTACAAAATAGGGGATAGTTTTATGGCATTTTTATTATTATTTTTTTTATTAGTAATGGCGGCGATCTGCAATTTTTATTGTGACTGCAACATTATGGCGGACACATCGGACACTTTTGACACTATTTTGAGACCATTGTCATTTATACAGCGATCAGTGCTATAAAAATGCACTGATTACTGTGTAAATGACACTGGCAGGTAAGGGGTTAAACACTAGGGGGCGATCAAAGGGGTTAAAGGTGTCACAGGGAGTGATTCTAACTGTGGGGGGGATGGGCTTCCACTCACATGACAGCAATCACTGCTCCTCATGACAGGGAGCAGTGAGCTCTGTCATGTCACAAGGCAGGGCGGGGAAATGCCTTGTTTACATAGGCACTTCCCCGTTCTGCAGCTCCGTGACACGATCGCTGGGAAACTGGCGGACATCGAGTCCGCGGGTCCTGCGGGCACAGTCACGCTGTATGCAGCGGGTACGCACCCGCTAGCCCCGCCAATTAAAGGGGACATACAGGTACGCCCATTTGCCCACCGCTGCCATTGTGCCAACGTATATCGGCGTGCGGCGGTCAGCAAGTGGTTAATGTATGTTCCTTGCTTTAGAACATTATTTTTTATCAAGTTGGTATGGGTAAAGTTCTGCTTTAATAAAGGGGTCTTATGTTTCCCTGAAACATTACTTGCTGAACATATGTGCAACATGCTCCTTTGAATAAAACACTTTTTGACTTGGTCATCGACATGCTGCCCTTTTTTTTGGCAATTGGTCTACATGATGGCACCATTAGCTATGAACTCACACCAGATGTGGCTTAGAGATATAGTCGCAGGATGGCTTACTATGTGCATCAAAAATTGTCACATTGCAGATTCCGCCAAATAAATCATTGCTAATCCTTTTTTTTTCCCAGTAAGTTAAATTTCATGTCACAAGGAAAATCTGTGCATGTGAAATAGGTGATGATGCATATTCTAAGCATTTGCTGTATATGGAATCTGTATAGCTTCAGATAGATCACATTAGAAGTGTACAATGTGAAATGTTTGGCTTTCTTTCTTTCCTGGAAAGCCCTAGTGTTGCATACAGTCTCCCATAGACATGTATGATTGTGCTGTACATAGTTCTTGGTTTAAACCCACATATAGCATACAGATGAATTTCCAGAATTTAGAAAGTCGGTATGCTATAGGCAGGTGTATATGAATTGAGAAATATGTCTGTCCGTAAAGTCTGCATTCTGGGAATATGCCCCTATGCTATATACAGGTGTACTGGCAAATACCCTCATACAGCTGCACACTCCCATTCATGGCTGCAGTACGCAGCACCTGGGCTTCCCAGGTATGGAAAGAAGCCAGAATTTTATATTGTATGCCTCTAATGGGCCATTGTACATGACACCTAAATGTTGCACCTTCCTACAAGCTATTTTGTGGCCTTTAAACCAACTCAATAGATGTGATTTCTATAATTTCATTTCTGTTTAATACATTACCTTTAAGAAAATTAGACACATCCTGAAGCTGAGGTATAGAATTTTCTGTAAATCCGCAATATTTTTCCAGCTGTTGAAAAGCCTCTAAGTATTGCTTGCAAGCATAGTTTGGATAGAGAGTGCTGAGGGATTTGTAGACTTGTTTCCTAGAAGAATAGTAGTCATAAATAGGATATTAGCATCACCACCATGTACAGTTAACAAACTGATCATTTAAACACATTGGGCAAGTGACCCTTAGGTGAATTTACATTTGCATCCTCAAATACAAAGATGTACAAGCAAATGGTGCCTTATAGTGTACGAAATGCATGGTTATTAAGGTAGGTTTTCTAATATAGTTGCTAACAGAATAAATATATAATACAGGTTCCATACTAATGACATGTTAACAAGCATTGGCACAATAGTCCATACTGTGGTCTTGCATCACAGGGATCCCAACTTTCGTTCCAAGCACAGGCACCATTTGTATAAGGTTTGTATGTACTCACAACCTTTACAGTGATTTTCCCTGGATTCCACAGTTTTGATCCACAGTGGTATAACTATATACTGTATAACTACAGTGGGGATGGAAAGTATTCAGAGCCCCTTAAATTTTTCACTCTTTGTTATATTGCAGCCATTTGCTAAAATAATTTAAGTTCATTTTTGTTCCTCATTAATGTACACACAGCACCCCATATTGACAGAAAAACACAGAATTGTTGACATTTTTGCAGATTTATTAAAAAATAAAAACTGAAATATCACATAGTCCTAAGTATTCAGACCCTTTGCTCAGTATTTAGTAGAAGCACCCTTTTGATCTAATACAGCCATGAGTCTTTTTGGGAAAGATGCAACAAGTTTTTCACACCTGGATTTGGGGATCCTCTGCCATTCCTCCTTGCAGATCCTCTCCAGTTCTGTCAGGTTGGATGGTAAACGTTGGTGGACAGCCATTTTTAGGACTCTCCAGAGATGCTCAATTGGCTTTAAGTCAGGGCTCTGGTTGGGCCATTCAAGAACAGTCAGGGAGTTGTGAAGCCACTCCTTCGTTATTTTAGCTGTGTGCTTAGGGTCATTGTCTTGTTGAAAGGTAAACCTTTGGCCCAGTCTGAGGTCCTGAGCACTCTGGAGAAGGTTTTTGTCCAGGATATCCCTGTACTTGGCTGCATTCATCTTTCACTCGATTGCAACCAGTCGTCCTGTCCCTGCAGCTGAAAAACACCCCCACAGCATGATGCTGCCACCACCATGCTTCACTGTTGGGACTGTATTGGTCAGGTGATGAGCAGTGCCTGGTTTTCTCCACACATACCACTTAGAATTAAGGCCAAAAAGTTCTATCTTGGTCTCATCAGACCAAAGAATCTTATTTCTCACCATCTTGGAGTCCTTCAGGTGTTTTTAGCAAACTCCATGCTGGCTTTCATGTGTCTTGCACTGAGGAGAGGCTTTCGTCAGGCCACTTTGCCATAAAGCCCTGACTGGTGGAGGGCTGCAGTGTTGGTTGACTTTCTACAGCTTTCTCCCATCTCCCGACTGCATCTCTGGAGCTCAGCCACAGTGATCTATGGGTTCTTCTCTACCTCTCTCACCAAGGCTCTTCTCCCCCAATAGCTCAGTTTGGCCGGACAGCCAGCTCTAGGAAGGGTTCTGGTCCTCCCAAACGTCTTCCATTTAGAATTATGGAGGCCACTGTGCTCTTAGGAACCTTAAGTGCAGCAGAATTTTTTTTGTAACCTTGGCCAGATCTGTGCCTTGCCACAATTCTGTCTCTGAGCTCTTCAGGCAGTTCCTTTGACCTCACGATTCTCATTTGCTCTGACATGCACTGTGAGCTGTAAGGTCTTATATAGACATGTGTGTGGCTTTCCTAATCATGTCCAATCAGTATAATCAAACACAGCTGGTCTCAAATTAAGGTGTAGAACCATCTCAAGGATGATCAGAAGAAATGGACAGCACCTGAGTTAAATATATGAGTTTCACAGCAAAGGGTCTGAATACTTAGGACCATGTGATATTTCAGTTTTCTTTTTTAATAAATCTGCAAAAATGTCAACAATTCTGTGTTTTTCTGTCAATATGGGGTGCTGTGTGTACATTAATGAGGAAAAAAATGAACTTAAATGACTTTAGCAAATGGCTGCAATATAACAAAGAGTGAAAAATTTAAGGGGTCTAAATACTTTCCGTGCCTACTGTATATGTAAATATATAAAAGAGCTGGTAAGTATGCTGGTAAATACATTTTGTTTTGTTTTCACTGCTCTAAGCCCTTCCATGTGCACCTTACTTTAAAAGCTAAATAAAATTTGGATCTTTGTCATTTTTTTAGCTTGGAATTAGGGCAGAGACACATTGGGGGAGATTTACTAAAACTGGTGCACACAGAACTTGGTTCAGCTGTGCATAATAACCAATCAGTTTCTAACTTCAAAAATAAATAAATATATGTGTATGCACTAAAGGCTATAAATACGTGAACAAAGAATAAAATGAATCTATACAATATTAAAAATTATTATAAATTATAAACAGTGTCACACACCTGTGAAGAAAGTGACTATAATCCACAATTGAATATATGAAAAATGGTAACATGCACCATGCAAAAAAATGTGAGAAAAAAAAAAAATCCTTTAAATGATTAAAAAAATATATAAGTGCTACTTGATAAATAAAGTGTCCGAAACCAATTCATACAAATGAATATATCTCAGTCCAAGCCATTCATAAGAGTATATAAATCAAAGTGCACAATAGTGTCCAAACAAATAGCAGGCAATCCTCATGCTGGTTTTTTTGAAAAAGTGCTAAATATTCCTCATGCTCTTCTTATGAGATGTGCACATTAAGGCATGCTGCAGTGCTCTCCAGTGACCCCCAATGGATAATGCGCTCACCTTAGAGCATGTGACACAGTAGCTAAACAGTGTCAAAACACGCATTAGAGCCACTCCAGGGCTCACACAGGGTATGCTGGTGATGATCTGTATCTCGCTCAAATGGTGACATATATGAAAGAAAGGAGACTCATAGCATAATACCGCCAGGAATTTATTTGAAAAGCCCTAAAAACAATCCCTCCAGGAGGGTACTCACAATGCTTGGGTGCGTCAGTGCACCATCCTATCCAAAACATGCAATACAGATGAATCCTGTGGCGTGCGGTGCGTTGTTCAATCCTCTGCCTGTCTGTGTGTAGAAAGCTCCGTCCTGCCCCTCCCCTACTCGTCTTCGGCACAGGGTATACGTGCCTTCATCTGGGGGATCTAATAGGACGGGCGCTCTATGTGTAATTTATACTATCACAGCGTGCTAAAAAATAATATTTTTGCACATCAGGGAGCGGTCAAGCTTACCTAGTGCCTTTCACGAAGCACTCCCCTATATTTATTGTTTTTTGGTATAACGTACTCCTGGATTACTTAGCACTTTTTTGGTACTTGAATGATCGCCTGATCAACATGCATGGTATGGCTCATATGGATTTACTTTTCCCCTCTTACCATTTGGGGAGGTGATTAATATATATATTTTTTAGATATTTTTTTTTTTTTTTTTAGATATTTTTTATATATTTGTTAGGTGTCATTACTAGATAATAATTGTGATATTCCAAGATTAATATGCATTTTCAGGAATACTTTCGTTTATATTTGAAATTTTATTGTATCTACTGTATTCCAGATATATATATTTTTTAGGTATAGGATTTTTTATATAAAAACATTTTTTGTATTTATTTTAAATATATTTCATATTTCATATTTTTTATTTTTTATTTGTGAGTTTCCTACCATACAGCAATAAAAGTTACAGGTCCCTTTAAGGGTTTTTAGGATCCCACAATGATGATTGTGCTGTATTACCGATGTGAGAAACATACTTAGTCCTTAGTACAGAACACTAGGATGTCAGCGATCCTAGGCAAAATGGCCACTGTTATCTTTTACATAGCTGGAGCTGAACACTAGGATGTCAGCGGTCCCTAGCAAAATGGCCGCTGTGATAGTATAAATTACACATAGAGCGCCCGTCCTATTAGATCCCCCAGATGAAGGCACGTATACCCTGTGCCGAAGACGCGTAGGGGAGGGGCAGGACGGAGCTTTCTACACACAGACAGGCAGAGGATTGAACACCGCACGCCACAGGATTCATCTGTATTGCATGTTTTGGATAGGATGGTGCACTGACGCACCCAAGCATTGTGAGTACCCTCCTGGAGGGATTGTTTTTAGGGCTTTTCAAATAAATTCCTGGCGGTATTATGCTATGAGTCTCCTTTCTTTCATATATGTCACCATTTGAGCGAGATACAGATCATCACCAGCATACCCTGTGTGAGCCCTGGAGTGGCTCTAATGCGTGTTTTGACACTGTTTAGCTACTGTGTCACACGCTCTAAGGTGAGCGCATTATCCATTGGGGGTCACTGGAGAGCACTGCAGCATGCCTTAATGTGCACATCTCATAAGAAGAGCATGAGGAATATTTAGCACTTTTTCAAAAAAACCAGCATGAGGATTGCCTGCTATTTGTTTGGACACTATTGTGCACTTTGATTTATATACTCTTATGAATGGCTTGGACTGAGATATATTCATTTGTATGAATTGGTTTCGGACACTTTATTTATCAAGTAGCACTTATATATTTTTTAATCATTTAAAGGATTTTTTTTTTTTTTTTTTCTCACATTTTTTTGCATGGTGCATGTTACCATTTTTCATATATTCAATTGTGGATTATAGTCACTTTCTTCACAGGTGTGTGACACTGTTTATAATTTATAATAATTTTTAATATTGTATAGATTTATTATATTCTTTGTTCACGTATTTATAGCCTTTAGCGCATACACATATATTTATTTATTTTTGGCATATACACGGTATGGAACGTGGTTAGTGTGTGCAGCTGAATTAGGTTCATTTATTCACACTGAAGGCATTAACCCATTTGTGGCTCACAAGATTTTAGCACTAGTTTCTAACTTCACCTTGTTCAATTAAGCTTTAGCAATAAAACCTAGAAGCTGATTGGTTACTTTGCACAGCTGTGCCAGTTTTAGTAAATCTCCCCTATTGGATTCCTTCAGCTGCCATTGTGCTTTGCTGGGCGTGTCCCTGTACATTTAAGGAGGAATTGGCTGCCTCCAGGCATGCCTGCCCTTAATTTATCCATTGCTATATATGCTCAAATATGGTGACTTTCAAAGAGTAGATTTTGGACAACACTATTTAAAGGGGGCTTGTCAAGGCAGTGCATCCTCCACATATATTTGCAAATGTTTATATATTGTGTAACTAACCCTTTTAACAATTTGATGCAAATTGTTAGGCAGTGTAATTTTTATCACTAGTTGTACAGTATGTTACTTGTGCTGGGAGATACATTCTGTTTAGTTTGCTCTGTGCATAGCCTCTCTATGTGCTCCTTACTCTAAAATCAAGTTATAAATTGGGGTGGTTGCCATTTTTGTTTAGTAAATTTAGAAAAGAGTGTCTGTATAGGATGAATTGTATACTGGTACTGTGAGAATGAGAGAAATGATGGGGTGGGGGGTATGCCTGTACTGTACTGTAGATAACATACATATACTAAACTACTGCCACCACTGTTAGTTCTGTAGATACATAGAAATTGTACAGCACCAGAGAAATGTCTGTATATACCTACTAGAATAGGAGACATGGCAGAGGTATTGCATTCATGCATTTTGTATTACCATGACCAACCAACTCACCACAGTCTCTCCTGCTTACCTTGACTATTTAATTAAAATTGTTTTATAAATATGTCTTACCAAGTAGCGGTTTCTTCTGCTGTGTAATCAACCCTTGGCAAAGCATCTCTACTAAAGAAATGTAAAACAATGTATTACTTCTTCAGTTACTTTACCAGTTACAATACTGAAGGTCAGTTAATAACAATGTAAATAGCAGAATAATAGGATTTTCTTACTAGTAAAATCAGTTTTTCGGGGTACAGTATGGAACACAGGATACGTAGTCATTGGATTGCACGCAGCTATCTTTAGTTTACTTGACACTGGCAAAAAGAGAAGGTTGCAGGGGAATCTCCCTTAAATAACTCCTCCTATTCTCAGCTAGCCTCAGTTTTTTAGCAATCAATAGGGAGATCATAAGAACAGAACATGGGACCTGTGTCCTGCGCTGTAGTCCAAGAAACAGTTTTTGCTGGTAAATCCTTCTTTCTTAGCTGTACGGTAGGGAACACAAGATATGTAGTCATTATCATTTGGACATCCTAAAGCAGTTTGATTGACCGGTGGGAAGCACATCAATACATGGCATCAGGTCCCAAAAAACAAATGAGTCAAGAAGGTTCAACAGCCTTGTAGCACATTACACCCAAAACTGGCATCAGAGGAGGTCTGAACATCCACCTGGTAGAATACAAATGTGTGAACAGAAGCCAAGGTGGCAGCCTTGCAAATCTGAAAAACAGATGCTTGATGCTGAAAAGTCCATGAAGTACTAGCAGACTTGGAAAAGTGTGATTTAACAAGGAAGGGAGGAACTCTATCCTTCAAACCACTTGCTTTCATAACAACATTTCTGATTCACCTAGCAATGGTGGAGTGCCAAGCGGGGAGATCCTTGTGGAAAACCTCGGCATGTACAAAGAGAAGATCTGACTGCTCAAACAAGACAGTAGTAGTACACTGTCACAGCACTTTAACCACTTCCGCCCCGGAAGAATTTACCCCCTTCCTGACCAGAGCACTTTTTGCGATTCAGCACTGCGTCGCTTTAACTGACAATTGCGAGGTCGTGCGACGTGGCTCCCAAACAAAATTGATGTCCTTTTTTCCCCACAAATAGAGATTTCTTTTGGTAGTATTTGATCGCCACTGCGGTTTTTATTTTTTGCGCTATAAACAAAAAAATTGCGACAATTTTGAAAAGAAGCATTATTTTTTTACTTTTTATTATAATAAATATCCCCAAAAAATATTTTTAAAAAGGGAAAATTTATTATCAAATACTTACCGTAATTTTCCTTTCCTGATGGACTCCGTGGCAGCCTACGTGTGGGTTAACCCCGCCTCCTCTCCAATGCTATAGGACCCCATTCCCATAAATGAGAGCTCACCGCTAGGTACTGCGTTCCGTAACTAGCCTACTCTTTGACTGATGGGTGGGAACTCCGTCTGCCATGGAGTCCATCAGGAAAGGAAAATTACGGTAAGTATTTGATAATAAATTTTCCTTTTTCCTGACAGACTCCATGGCAGCCTACGTGTGGGAAATAACTAGCAAATCCACACGGGCGGGTATGCTAAACAGCAATAAATTTCAATTTGACCCATCAACCAACAGGAATTATAACCAAAGTTCACAGAAGATAGCAAAGCAGGCTCAATATCGTAATGTGACGATAAAGTTTTAATAGAGGCCCATGAGGCCGCTTTGTAGATCATGTCTGGAGCCACGTGCTGGGCTGCTGCCCGTGAAGCCGCTATACCTCTGGTGGAACGTGCCATCACTGCTTCCAGAGGAGCCAGGCCCCTAGTTCTAAAAGGCTGATGGATGAACTGGATGATATAGGCCGCAGTTGTTCTAGCTGAAGCTCAATTCAGTTTGTTACTGCCAAAGTGCAGGTCGGCTGAGTGTCTAAAAAGGGAAGAAGCAGCTTGCAGGTATACCTTCAGAATTTGGCCCATGTCCAGCGGATGAACTTTAGTGGACTCCTGGTCCTGAATGTAGTTAGAATGATCTCTTGGTTCTTATGGAACTTTGAGATAATTTTCGGATTTGAGCTGAGCATAGGAATAAGGACCATCCGGATCGGAAAGAAGGACAGAAGAGGTTCTTTGTAATTTAGGGGCGCGACCTCCGAGACCCTCTTGGCCAAGGTAACAGCTACAAGGAAAGTGATTTTAGCCGAAATGTCTCCAAATAGAAAGCAGGGAAGACCCCGTATTACTGAGTTCAGTCAGTGAGTTGTGGACAAGAGGAAGATCCCAACTGGGGAACCTTGGTTTAGTTTAAGTCTGAGTTTTAACTCCCTACGGAAACACTGCTGGATTGAAGGGTGAACAGCCCACGAAGTACCGGAGAAGGCCGACAAAGCTGAGACTCGGACTCTCAGAGAGCTGATGGATAGAGACAAATCTAGGCTGAAATAAAGAAAGCTGGGGATATCCTGAGCTTTGGATTTCTTCCTGATCTGCCTGAAGAATATGAGAACTTGACAGACTTGGGCCCATCTTCTTCTATCGACCTAATTCGTGCTCATCCCCGTAGAGCTCATGAGAGTGGAAATCATCCTTGACCTGCACCCGAATCGGACAAAGGTGCAGGACTGCCACTTGAGAAGGAAAGTCCGGCCCGAAAGGGAGAGGCAACGGATCCCGAAAGCTGAGCTGGCACAGGAGGGGAAACCAAGGCTTGCGTCCGCCAATAAGGGGCTACTGCCACGATTTTGATTGCTTACACATGAGGTCTTGAAAGGACCTGAGGATTATTAGGAGCTGTGGAAAGGCGTATGCCCTCTTGAAACTCAATTAATCTGTCAGGGCATCCATTCTGGAGGCCTAGCTGCAACGACCCCGAATGTAATACCTCACCAGCTTGAAGTTGCCTGGGAAGAGAATAGATCCACTTTGGGATTGACTCCCAGGGACAGAATCCACTTTAATGCCTGCCCACGAAGAGACCACTTGTTAATGTCTTAACCAAATGCGCGATAAGAAATTCGCTCAGACGTTCTGGACCCTGGGGAAGTAGGCCGATGAAATGTTGTCTAGGCCCAAAACATGATGGGCTCGACCTCCCAGAATAGTGTGGAGCTTTGAGTGCCTCTATGACTCCTCACATAGGAGATCGCCATTGTGTCTTCCATTTTCTCTTTTTTTTTTTTTTAAATCTCTTTTGTCGAGTATAAGACATACAAACAGACAAACACCAGTACATCTACCACAGCACTGGGGTGTCATCCATTCTTAATAATACTGATTCTCCCTTCTGGAGATGGGGGAAGGACTGAAGGGCACACTAGGCTGCCCGAAATTCCAGAATGTTCTAGCCTGGGTTGAGGGAACGCGTACCCTTGAGCAAGATCCGCCCTGAAGAGGGCTCCCCAACCAGTACCGCTGGCATCGGACATGACCTTGACCCATGAGATGGGGCAACGGAGTGGCAATTGGGCAGGTTTTGCGCTGAAGCCACCAGAAGAGGCTGCTCCTCGTCATTGATGACATGTGAATAGGTTGACTGTTGCCTCCTGATTTCCATTACTGCAGAAAACCTGACTGGAAAGGGAATAACCTCCGCAGGGACCACTTTACCATAGAGGTCACGGAGACCGACGAGCCGATAGATTCATGCACTATAAGGCCCTCGGCCATGAAGAGATTAGAGACCACAAAATTCTCTCCTGGATGACCGTGATCTTCCCCACTGGGAGAGAGATGGAGCCTGTAGCAAACTGGGCCCCAAAGAACATCAGGCGCTGGACTGGTTCTAGGTGGCTTTTTCCCAGATTTAGGGGCCACCCGAAGCTGGTCAAGGTGGAGATTAACTGTTTCCTGTGAATCAGCAGCTGGACTTTGTCTTAGGACAGCAACAGGAGGTCATCGAAATAGTGATAAAGACGTACCCCTCTCCTTCTGATGAGGGCCATTATGGCCAGAGGAATTTTGCAAGATTCGGGTGAGGCTGTCAGCCCGAAAGGGAGGTAGAAGAACTGTAGATGGTCTTGACAACTTGGAACCGGAGGTATTTGAGAAACTCCTTCGCCACCTGAACACGGAGGAAAGCATCTTTAAGTCAAATGAGATTAGCCAATCGCCTGTCTGTATAGATGGTTGACAGAGCCTTCATTTGGATCTTTCGAATTTATGTACTTGTTTAGGTGAGTTAGATCTAGCACTGGTTGCCATAAATCGTTTAGCATTGTATAACGAAGAGGGGAAGGTATACCCCCTGGAGTTTTTCGTCCCTTGGGACGTGTACCACTGCTCCCTGAGACCACAGCGAGTCCACGTAGGACAGTAACGTCTGCTTCTTCTCTTCTGACCGAGTTAGCAGAGTGGAATAAATCTGGGTGGAGGAGTAACAGTGAAGGACCATGCGTTGCTTGAACAACTGTCTTGATGGCCCAGTCGTGAATGAGGCCACCCAGGCGTGCCGGAAGAGGAGCAGACAAGCCTCCCCACCCGAACTGTCTGGGCGGGCGTAACCCGAAAGATTTAGCCGGCTCACCACCACCGGACGCCTGGTTGTTAGCAGGTTTTTCAGAAGGGCACTTGCCCTCTGCTCCAATTCTTACAGAAGTCCCGGCAGGCCTTTGACAGCAAGCTTCTCTCAAGCATTCAGCACCTTCTGTACTGGGGACTCTTCTGACCGAGCCGGCGCCTATCGTGGGGCAGGCGTAACCATAAGGCCCGTTGAACCACGACTGAGGACCATTTAGTCCAAGCCAAAAGGAAGATCGGATTGACGCTAACTCCAGCTCCTTAAACGCTAACCTTTTGGAGACCTCTTCTGAAACTCCCTTTGAGAACGAAACCACATTCTCTGTCCTGGCTTCCATAGCCCTAGACATAGCTGCTAGAGCCAGGGCAGGTTTACAAGCCATGTTGGCAGACTTGTACGTTTTTCTTGAGGTCTTGATTCATTTTCTCTCAAGCCTGTCCAAAAGGACACAGCATCTTTTAAGGTAGAGTAACCTGTTTTGCCAGACGCAACAATGCTGCATCAATGAGGGGAGTGTTTTCCAGATACTTCACTCTTTTGACTTGAAGGGATACAATCTGGAGGTTTTGAATGAAATAGAAGTTTTCTTGTCCATCTTGCTCCACTCCTTATCCTTTAACTCCGTAAGGAAAACAGAGAGAGAGAGAGTGTTCTTTCCCCAGGTGCTTAAAGAACTGCTTTGCTTAGCTGGGGGGTGGAAGGGTCTACCTGCTTAAGGGCTTCCATAATCGCTTTGACTCATGGAGGAACCCGAGAGACGTCAAGGCTTCCGACATATTCATCACCCCTTAAATCGCCGACCGAGGAATCCGGAGAAGCAGCGTAAGGCTGGGAAGGACCCGAATCCTTTGGGCCACGTCAGTCAAGGAGCCAGGTAGAATATAAAACTGGCTCAATGTGTGGGATGTATCCCATTTCCTTAGGGACTGCTGCATCACACATTTCACAAGAGACTTCACATCATTGTTATCTGTCTCTTTTTCCCAAACCGCCCAGGCATAACACCAGTCACATAAGGACTTGCCCTCGGGAACTCGTGTCCCATATCTCCAGCAGGCTCTGTGATCCGAGCAGCTGTCATGGCGGTGGATGCGGTGACTGGAGGAGGAATGGGAACCTCTCCTCTAGATGGAGGAGGAATGGTAACATCTCCTCTAGTTAGATGGAGGAGGAATGGTAACATCTCCTCTAGTTGGAGGAGGAATGGGAACATCTCCTCTAGATGGAGGAGGAATGGGAACATCTCCTCTAGATGGAGGAGGAATGGTAACATCTCCTCTAGTTAGTTGGAGGAGGAATGGTAACATCTCCTCTAGTTGGAGGAGGAATGGGAACATCTCCTCTGCTGTTGTAATGTTGTGGCCTGGCAAGGTCTCTGAGAAGGCTGAAAAATAAAAATGTGGGAAGGGGGAAGGCGAGATATGACATCAAGACGCCAATACTTTGCAACTGTAAGCTCAACCCCTCCCCTCACCTGCACGTACCATGTGTGTGGGGGCTGGCCACACGAAGGTGGAGACTTGTCCATAACCTTTGGACAAAACGTCAAGAAACGGATGGTCTGCAAAAGATCTGAAAATGCCAAACGTACCGGAGCCAGCCAAAAGCAAAAGATTATATAATCTTGTCTACCCCTTTTTTTTTTTTTTTTTTAATAAGAAAGAAATATATACTTATTTAAACATTACTTCCTTTTTTTTTTTTTTTTCATTGAAATACCGAAATAACAAACACTTTTTTTTTTTTAAACATTTCCCCTTGAGGGAAAAAGACTAGGCACTCAGAGGCACTCACCAGGGCAGACCAAGGCTGGAGGAGCTAGAGCTGCTACTGCTCACTGCCTGGGAGATCCCATTTTGGTAGGAGCTAGAAGCCGTTTTTGAATCCCCCGCCTGTGACATCACCGCCCCCCCACCTCGCGCCTGCGCTGTGGGGAGGTAGCCGAACGGCGCCTGCACGGCCGCCGGGGTGCCCGTCAATCTGCGCATGCGCGATCCAAGCCTCGCTATCGCAGAGGCTCCGGCGCCTGCGCAGTGATGGTGGCGGCCGCGACCCGGAAGCGCAGCGGCGAGCTGGAACGCAGAAGCGCTCCAATCGCCATGAGGGGTAGCTGTATCTTACCACATCTACAAAACTTCCAGCACCTCCTCCTCCCCCCGCTGCCTTCTGAGAGACACACAGGTCGCAAAAGACAATGGGACCATTCAGAAAGAGCAGCACGACTCACACATGCACAGTAGGAAACAGGCTGTGAAGCCGCAAGGCTTCATTTTCCGTTTCCCTTAAATGCAAGCGCCTGCACCCGGAGCCAATGGATGGATCGGCTTGGGGTGCCAGCATTGCGGGCTCCCTGAACAGGTAAGTGTCCTTATATTAAAAGTCAACAGCTACAGTATTTGTAATTTTTTCCCCAAGACTGGAACTCCTCTTTAACAAAGACTATAAATAGCTGGTTGTAAAGGAGCAGGCGGCTTCCGGCATCCTTAACAATCAGTAAACATCATGGTTGTTAAGGAGAGGGTGGCCACCGCTTCCTTAACAACCAATGAGTCATCAGCTGCTAGTGGGGCTCCCCACCACAAGAAAAAGAATTGCTGGCGATGAAAAATGGTACCCCCCAATCCTTGCCAGGCCCTTATCCAAGCATGCAGCCTGGCCCGTTTAGGAAAGGGGGGGAGTGAGTGAGTGCCCCCCCTCCTGAACCATACCAGGCCACCTTCCCTCACCATGGGGGGGTTCTTTTCGCAAGGGGGTCTCTGCCCCCAAAAGCACCTTGTCCCCCTGTTCATGGGAACAAGGGCCTCTTCCCCAGAACCCCGGCCTGTGGTTGTGGGGTCTATGGGCAGGGGGCTTATCAGAATCTGGAAGCCCCTTTAACAAGGGGGCCCCCAGATCCCGTCCCCCATGTGAATGAGTATGCGGCCCCTTTGTGACATCACAGACCAGGGGGCCAGCAGAGTTGTTGAAGTCACAAGGGGTGCCACCGTCCCTTTGTTTATTCAGTGGTGGGAGGCAGCAGCAGCAGGCATTGTGATTGATGATGGTTCTACACTGGGGGGACATTTTTTTTTTTTTAAACTGTGTTTTTTTACACTACACCTTTTTTTTTGGTGAATGAGTAGAGGTACCATGGGTTGTGGGGAAGAGGCCCTTGTCCTCATGGGGATAAGGGGCATTGGGGGGCCCCCAAAGGCCACCCTGCTCCAAAGCTTCCCTACAAGTTAAGGGCATGTGGCCTGGTATGGTTTGGGGGGGCGACCCAAAGGGCCTAGTATGGATTGAGTAAGGAACCCCATGCCGTTTTCTTCCTTAATTTGTCATTGCCAGCTATTTGTTTTTTACATTCAGCTGTCAGCAGGGAACACTGCTGACAGCTGATGACTCATCGGTTCCTAAGGAGGCGGCAGCCGCCCACTCCTTAACCACCATATTGTTTACTAGTTGCCAAGGATGCTGGCGGTTGCTGGTTCCTTAAATATTTACCACATGCATTTTTTTTTCCTTTTGTGCATTGACTTTTACTCCTGTTTTATACGGCATATACAACCTGCTTTTGCTTTAAATACCACATAAAGTAAGTGTGAATTGACATTTTCAGGATCACATGTGGTATTTGGGAAAGTACCTAAATACTGCATCTGATCTGCTTTTGTGAATGAAGCCCATTGTCTTGGTTGAGGTGGAAAAAAGAGACTACTTTTGGAAGAAAGGAAGCTTTAGGCCTCAAGACAACCTAGTCCTTGTACAAAAAAGAGCTCCTTAACAGGACAAGGGTGCTAACTCAGACACCCTCCACACAGGGGGGATTACAGGTACAATCCTTCTTTTGCCCTTTAATCTACTTAATATACTTATCAAAAGGGTACCAATCATGCATTTGCCTTTACAGGGTACTCAAGGCACTTCTGGCATGGCTGCTCAGTTATCCAGCATTTAAGCCAAATAATTATGGCGATGTGGATAGAAGGAAGACCCATCCTGAAGGTCTGATGAAGACTCTCCACCAAGCCATTCATGCAGTCATATAAGTAAAAAGTCTAGCTGAGCATGGAGTGAGACCTCTGTTAGACTGAAACTAGGATCTTGGGTAATGCCTTGATACCAGACAGCAAGGGTCTGGTAGACTGCCATAGAGGCAACTGCAGGTTGCATGCCTGGGCCCAGCGAAGGTTAGGGTGCCAGTCACCACAGGGACGCACAGAAAACAATTGCAGTACAAGAGAAACTCTGATGAAAGATTGTGGTGGACTGTGGGAAGTTTAGTTTGCAGGAAGGACTGTGCTATACAACAGACTGCCTGGAAAACTGCAACTCCCAGGGCAGAGACATAAAGGAGGAAGGACAACAATGATTTTCCCACAATGAAGGAGAAAGAACTCTCTCTTCCTGTGGGGAGATCAGGCTGATACAAACCCTAACCCACCTGTGCAGTGAGAGCAGTAAATAGGACATCTATATCTGAAAGCAAGGGAAGCAGAGGGGGCAGTGACTTGGATTGTGGGGAGTAAAGAGCCATGTACTGAGGATACTACCATGGAGAGAAAGAGGGATGCCCTTTTGCCAGGCATATGGGCTGAAGGCCTCGGTGTACACAGGACTGGTGAGCAGCCACTGCCAACCATACAGTAGATTGCAGCTACTGGCAGAGAGACAGTTTTGCTGGCTAGGAATGCTTGACTATTGCATACATAGACTCTTAAAGGGACGGTACCCCAAGAGCTCCACTGCAAGGTCCTGGGCCCCAACTAGCTGCCCAACAGAAGGTTTAGAGCAGGTGTACTATTGATTAATGACTATTGCTGAGGTAATCACCTATAGGTCCTGTCACCAGTTAGGGTTACCCATAACTAGTGTAATAAAGAGGTGCCCCTAGACATTTATTGTTTGCCATCTGTTAAGTAAACTGTTCAGCTGTTGCACTTTTAGTATTTGATACAGTTTGAGTTGCAGTTTATTCTTTTAATTGTGTAAAATGCTGAGTTATATCTTCCAACTGTGAATCAATATATAGTATAATATTTTTCTAGATGATTCATTATTGCACAGTTCTCTTTCACATTTATCTGTGGCAATACACTTTGCTACTATTTCAATAGTTTGGTGTCATTTGCACTTTTGCTGAGTGCAGGACTAAGGAGCATTTGTTTTGAGTGGAGAAACCTGCTTTTGCAACTTTCTCCAGGTTTTGGTATTCCTGGATGGGGCTAAGTAATTTGGAGATTCCATAGTCTCTTGGGCGGGATGGAATCTCCAACCCAGTGTCTGGGTTTTGTGGAGGACCAGCAGGGTGTGTGCTCAGGTGCACATAGGCCTTATAATGTAGGTTTAGGAATACCTCAGGCCTCCACCCAAGAGAGACAGGAGGCCTCTTACAGGAGTCAGAGAGGTTGAATGTGGCAGCCAGAGCATGATTGTCTGCAAGAGACAGATAATGGTCTGAGGACTAAGGCCAGCAGAGTTGTGTACGTTACAGTGAAACTGTCCACATTGAAGAATCTATAGGTCCTGTCATCAGTTAGGGTTACACATAGCTGGTGTAAAAACGAGGTGCCCCCTAGACATTTACTGTTTGCTGTCTGCTAAGTAAACTGGTCTGGGTATACGTCTGGGTGGCCAACGTAAAGAGCAGAAGTACTGCGAATAAAGCTGCATGAGAGCTTAAAAGTAGGATGAGCTAGCCTTTCCCCTGTGTGGGAAACCTTATGCGTTATGGACTTTCAAATTCTCTTTTAATAAAAGTGGGCTACCAGGCCCCTCAATATAGTTCCTGATTGATGTGAACATGCTTAAAACCGCATCTACCACTGAGCTAATGATCCCATATGTCACAATATATACAAACACAGGTGTCTGCACCTGTATCCATGGGCATCTGCAGCAGGGGGCAAGGGGGGTCAAGTGCCCCCCCCTGGAATCCGCAAGGTGTTGCACAAGACAAGTGGGTGTCCGTGAGCTGAGCAGTCTGCTGCAGACTTTTTTCTGAGTCTGCCGAATGCTGCTGCTCTCTGACGTGATCTGGCTCAGACTCACTCGCTCGGCCGCTCGGCTCCACCTCCAGTTCCTTCCCTACTGTGTAGAGAGGGTCGAGAAGATGTAGATCCAGCCGGCGCTGCCCACAAGTGGAGTGGTGATGCCCAGGTTATCCCTTGCCCCACCGCGTGTCCCCCTCTAAATTAGGCTGCTTGGCCGGGGAGGATTGTTGTCTGTAAAAACATCAATCATGTGGGCACAGCACAGATCCCTCCCTCCACCTCGCAGCTTAACTATTAGGCACTCTCTGCTATGTAACGGTGCCTTCTGTGAGGAGAAAGGCAGTGATTGGGCAGGAATAAGGGAAGGGGGTGTGGCCAGCCTTCAAGGATCTCCTGCCTCTGGATGATGGTAACACGGTCTTTTTGAAACTGGGCGGCATCAGGAGAGTAAGTGAAGGTACGTGAGAAGCAGAATGTACACATGTAGAGGCAATGGGAAGTGGCTGAGGACCAGCAATAGAAGAAGAACAAAGAGCGGGTCTGGTGAGCTGGAGATAAGGTCTTAGGCACATCTAGTGTTTACACAAATTCTAAATGGAGTGACTGTTTATGCATTTCCAGACTCTGCAACTCTTTTCTATCCACTTGTTATCTCAGTTCACTTAAGCTTTGCATAAGGTCAGCCACTGTTTGCTCCAGGACACAGGGATTCCCTTAACCCTTCACCAGACAGGTTTCTAGGTTATGAGCTTGATTCTGCATGAGTTTATACAGTACACTGGCTCCAATACTCATACAGTATAGCTGTTTTCATCAAGATCAAAATATGGGCACCCACAACATGTATTGCTATATAAAAAGATCTACATTCTCTAGGCTATTTATATGGGCATGGTACGTCTGAGTAACTTCCAATACAAAGTAAAGATGAATTATCTCTTATATAACGCATATATCTTTCCAGTGCAAATTAGAAATAGTTAATCAGACAATGGCAGCTTGATCCTTCTATGAAGCTTTTGCATCAGGTTTCTCAAACCTTTGCATGCCTGCGCTTTTTGTGATAATGACTAAGCCCCTCCCATTCATTACATCGTTGAAAAGGGGCGGGGCATGAGTAACTTTAAAATTATGCCCTCCCCTGAAAAAAGTTCTGCGGACGCCCATGCCTCAAAAATAAAAAGAAAAACTGCGCTGCAGAGCAAAAAAGGTCAAAGGTAAAAGCTGCACACAAAATACACCAATATCTGTGTATACCATGAAAAATAAAAAATAAATAAAGTGCGCTAATTATATGAAAATACACACATAGATGTGAATACATGTGGGTGGTAGTAAAAACCCCAATCTACTGAGAGCAAGTAAATGACTCCATGAGTGGTAGAAATATATAAGTGCAAAACATAAAAACTCAAAGAAGAAACAAAAAATGTGTACATGTGAAGTACAATGATATTAATAGCGTGAAAACGCCCATGCCTGTATTCTTAACTCAGCCAGGTGTGTCATAGAGTACAGAGCTGTTCGCAGTCATGGGTACACAAACAAAAGCCCCAACACATCATGCGGCTCCTTCAGGGGTAAGCGCTACCCTGTAAAAAGGACAAATTGGCAAAGGGAGCCTTTTATTTTTCTTAATACAGTTTTTTTCAAAGCAATCTATCCAATTGAACACTTTGATTTGCTACCTGTTACGTGAAAGTCATGTCACTTGCAGCTTCAGAATGGTTGGTTCCATTAGAGACTTCTCACAATGGCATTTTTTCACTAACCTATCTACACTATATACATGTGTATAATGTCATAAATAAAATAAAGTATTTTTACAACTCACTCTTTGTATGTGAAAGCCAGCTCTGCAAAGTATGCTCTTCTCTTTTTATACTCTTGGTCACCATAACCCTATGAATATAAATGCAAATATGTTATAACATTATTAATTAAAATATATAACACAGTTTAGCTCATACAAACATAACAGTAGCATTTAAAGACAACTTGGTCCAGGTGTCCAATCACTGGAAATAAATGACTAATGATATAAGGTTTATCCTACATCCAGAAGGTAGGGTACACATACTCATGTGTGCCCTACCCTTAAACCATAGACATTACCGTTCTTAACAGTACCTTCAAGTTTTAGAACACATTGGTAATTTATGGCAGCAGCATCATGGTGAACAGGTGTCTAGTACTCTTGCCTCCCCACAGTTAAAAGAAGCAAAATAACAATAAATATTACATAAATTATAAAGTATACATTCTGCAGACAATACCTAAAAAGTGTATACATCTAAACCTTTTTATTTAAAACTATGACGAAAAATTATCCAATAATCTTTACAAATTTTTAGTGATTGGGTTCATCAGTAAGAAAATATTTAAATTCCAGGCACAAATAATTTAAAGTAATTATTTTAACTAGTATATACCAGCCCTTTAAATCAGCTCTACTTTCAGAAAGATAATATATTTGTGAATATTTGGAGATGGCAATTGAAAATGACATGTAATAATTAATGTGGGTAAAAACTCTTTAAGACATGAAATGCGATCATTGTTGTTGATCTTATAGTAAAAGAGCATGCAAAATACACATCTCCCAGCTGTACCGAGCAGTGCATGCAGCCATGGGAACGAGTCCTGTTTCCTGCCATATGGTGTTAGTTACTCAGCACATACCCACCCAGGGAAATAACCTTTCCATGCCTCAATGGATGACATTTCTTGATCCTAGATCTGACAGCAATGGATGTAAAACATCCTAATTTCTATGTAAATGATCTGTCTGGGAAAATTATATAATACTTGATTCACATAGTAATTATGTGAGCCAAAAGTCTTTGCAATGTGGCTTCCCTACAATTCTGCTGGTAAGGAGATAAATGTCCTATTAGTTTTAAGCATATGTATAACTGGGTCTGTCAAATGTTCATCATCCTGGATAAAAATCATTTTAGCATCTATGGTGATTTTCAAGCACAACAGTGGAAAGCAAATATCCTTTGCTGTTTTAATAAATGTGAAAAGTGATTTTGGCCTAGTAGGGACTAGTTTATTAAAACTGTTAAGTAAACCTTATAGGTCCGCTGAATATGTCATATGGAAAACCAATTTTCATAGCAACAGTAGTAGCATTCTACTTGTACACATTTGTCTGTCTTCTCAGAGACATAGGTGTTTGCTGCTTTTATAATGTAGGACCACACAGTCCCCATGTAATAGTGGTACATAGTTAACATGGAGATTAAGGTTAACAATCTGATATATTCTAGTTGCTAAATAAGACAAAATAATAACAGGATTGTCAGAAACCTTTGCCATTGCATAGAGAGATGTCCTTGCAAATTGGGAAATCTTTGAGAAATATGTACTGTAGCTGTCCCCACTGTTAGTGGATATTTGTTAGTGGATATTTGTCCACTGTTAGTAGAACTTATGCAGTAAATGGGGATGAATTGTTATCAGATATGAGGAATTCTAATTTTTAAGTGGCAACCTGAGTGAAAAAAATCAGATCAAGATACTATATTTGGATTAATAGTGGATATGCTTTTAATTGCAACACACTTAATTGCAGGGTTGTTTCAGCCATGTTACAAAAGTATAGTATAATAGACTGACATTTTTAAAGATGTTGCAAAAGACTGTCATAGTAGAGACTGTTTCCATGTTAGTGAAAACTGGTAAGAACTGCTGTCATGTTACAAGATAGTGTAGCTGCCCTCATTCTACAAAAGACTGTTGAAAGAAATTGAAGAATTATATGATTGTACAGAAGAATACTATAGAGCAGGGGTCTCCAACCCCCGGGCCGCGGCCCACTACCGGGCCGTATCGTCTCTGCAGCCAGGCTGCGGATGCAGTGGGCGGCATGAGAGAGCAGGGCGGGTGAGAGAGCCCGGCGCATCACAGAGGCGAGTGGGTGAGAGAGCCCGGTGGATCACAGAGGCAGGTGGATGAGAGAACCTGGCAAGCAGAGATTACATCATCTTTCTGCGCCCGCCCCGCATCACAGCTCTTCCGCCCTCACAGAGCTGGTGTCAGAGGTGCAGTGGGGAGCAGAGAGATGACATCATCTGGTGGCAGGGGACGTGGCAAGTGGCATTCCTCATCTGGTAGCAGGCAGCGTGGCATTCCTCATCTAGTGGCAAGTGACATTCCTCATCTGGCGGCAGGCAGCGTGGCAAGTGGCATTCCTCATCTGGTGGCAGGCAGTGTGGCAAGTGGCATTCCTTATCTGGTGGCAGGCAGCGTGGCAAGTGACATTCCTCATCTGGTGGCAGGCAGCGTGGCATTCATCTGGTGACAGGCAGCGTGGCAAGTGGCATTCCTCATCTGGTGGCAGGCAGCGTGGCAAGCTGCATCTGGTGGCAGGGGACGTGGCAAGTGACACGCTCAGGGCTCCCACTGATTCTGCATTATGGCAAGTTGAAATATTTAGCTTTATATTACAATGTAATAATAGAAATAATGCGCTTCAATCATCCTGACACCATAACAACCATGGTGCCATGATGATTGAAGCGCCAACACCAGCTATTCCTCCAATAAATTTCCCGTGAAAAATCACCTACCCCCTGCGCAGTAGACTTTCAAAGACTCCTGACATATTTCTTTTGCATACTACAGATAATATAGGAGGTTGTTTAAATGTTACAAGTAACAGATAGAGACTACCAGAGACGTTTCCTAAGTTGCACAATTTTAGAAACATCTGTCATGTTACTAGACTGTGTAAAATGCTACCATGTTACAAGTGAACGTTAGAAACTGGCATCATGTTAAAGAAGACCTGGAGACCTCCCAACATTCTGCAGAGTCTGTTTTATGGGGACTGTATTACACTCCTTACATTTAATAGGAAATACCAAAATACACAAGTAAAAAATTTGGTGCAGCTGTGCTTGGTAGCCAATCAGCTTCTAACTTCAATCAATGCTAAAAGCAACAGCTTCTGTATAGCTATACATAACTGAACGATGAACCCAATAAGATATAAGATATACTGTACTACTGCTTCTCCAAATAACATTTTCTAGTTTCACAGTTTCTAGTTTCACAAAAAAAAACAAAAACGTATCTATTTTCATTTGATTAAAATTTCTTTATTTTTTTTGCATAGTCTTGGGAAATACTGTCAGGGTTTTATTGCTCTCTGTGACCCCATTGAAAACATGTTAACTACTTTCCTAACTACTTTCCTGTCAAGAAAGGACAAAACATGAGGAGAGTAGCAGTCACTGAGACAGGATGACATAGACAATAATTACAACCTGACGGGTTTTAGCTAATCTCAATTTTACTAAAAATTGTTGAAGTTTTGCCTCCACTAGAGGGGTGTCCTACCATACCACTTCACGTCCTAACAAAAAGTGAAGGGAAATCTCCCAACTGATATACAACTCACTTATGGGAACCTGATAGAGGTTCTATCACTTCCCCAGTAAAAAAAAAAAATACATTAGTTAGGCCTTGTGTACAAACCGCGCATGTTTAATTTATCTTAATTATAAATAAACTTTGGTTTGGTAACAAGCGTTTCAGGGTTTGCCAGATTTTCCAGACTGGGTTTCCAGTTTTGTATACTTACTGGATGGTCCTGGTCAAAATGTGGCTCAAATTTCACAATTAAATGCTGCTGGTACATATCCAGGTCTTGAACTTTTTTTGGAAAAGAATGAGCTGTATTAATTATATAAAAATAATATATGCATCGTCAATTATTTTCCTTTGTTTTTAGAATGCATTAGTAAACACGATATAACAGTTGTAAATGTGCAATGTCATTTAACATAAGTGTAATGAGAAATGGCTCTGTAGGAATGCAGTAAACTTTGTGATAGAAATGTTTTACGGTATCATCCATAGCAAAATTTTGATGTTGCTCCCTTGAGTGTCAAGGTGCCTATAATGCACTTCTACTTACATCACTTTATTTATTTTTGGTAATTAGGCTGCTATAGTTGTAGTTTTACGCTTGGTTATGGTGGACATAAATGACTTGAGATCATCCCCTGGCTTAACAGCCCAATATTACTATCAGGTGAGAATCAGCTCAATTAGGGCTTATTGAAGGGACAGTAAGTAGCACCATTGAAGACCAGTAAACCTCACCCACACAGAAATTCTCCTACTTGCTGAGGCTGATCCTTCCCAAGAAAGAGCAAGAAAGAAGGGTATTCTACACCATCCGAAAACCAACAGTTGAGTTGTAAATGGTGCACAGTGGATAATAAGAAACAGACAAAAAAAATGAATGAATCAATCAATAAATCAATTATTATATTATAGCAATCCAGTAGAAAATGTTCACCTGGCAAAGTGAATATTTACTTGCAGTAACTTAGTGAATAAAGTAAATAAAAATTTAATTCAATCATGCCAAATGTAAAATCCTGTTTTTTGTTTTTTGTTTTCAATTCTCTGGCCTATGAATGGGTATTTAAAGTGTAACAACATTCCCCTCTGGGTGATCTATGTACATTGCAAGGAGTATAGCAAACTTTGTTGCAGATTCCTACCTTTTGTTATTCTGAAGAAATCCAAGTGTTTTTGTCTGTGCCTCTGTTCTGAGTGGGTCTAATTGGAGTAGTGTCATAATTAACTGTCAGGTGTGGCAGATGCAGAGCACTAATAAGGAAATCTGCTGGGTCTGCATCCCTGTAGATGGGTTCCTATTGAAAGTATCTCTCCAAAAATGACATTTTTGTTGCAGGGGATGCCTGAAATCTGACTTGTATCTTAGTGCAGATTTCTGTAGAAATTGGTGAGCCAATCACACACGAGGAAAATAATGTTTCTGGGGAGTGGTCAGTACACACTCTGTGTACAGAACAACCCCAGGTAGCCATGCAATGCATTCTCAGAAAATTACAGAGCTACAGATTGAAAAGGAAAAGTAATTTTTAATAACATTCAATTACAATATGATTAGTGTCACAATTATATACACTATATTATTTTTTCTTTATTTGCTATTTTTTTCCCCACGGAAGTGGAGTTATCCTTTAAATGTAAAAAGCTTTATTTTATTCACTAAGCTAAGTTCAAGTATACATGAACCCAAAACCAAAAATAGAATATATTGCAGCTTACTAGTCCTTGGTGTAGTAGCTACATTCGTTTTTATTTTTTAAAACTACTTTATTTGACTTATTTTATATTATATTTATTTAATTTTGTTAATGTTTACCTGGTAATCTTACAAATAACATACTTTTTATTCCTGGGTGGCTATGTCATTCTTCCACTGTATCCATAGTGGGAGCCATGGCTGTTACCCTAGGCTACGCTCCTGATATGGACTACAAACCTATCTGTATCTCTTCATATCCATTACGTAGCGGGCAGGGCAAGTGATAGATTATAGAAGATAGCAGGGAAAGAAGATATTCTTCAATGAAGCTCACAGAAAGTGACAAGGACACTGCATCACTGGGAAGATCAACAGTTGGTTTTTTGTATTTGCTGAAAATGTTCTTAATGGAGAAAAGAGGAAACAAATGCAGCTACATCTAGGGATTTTAAGTTGCAATATATTACATTTTTGTTCTTGGGTTTAGTTAGCCTTTAACATCCACTATACTAACCAAAAATGTAGTAAGTTACCCAAATTTTCTTGTATCTGCTTACTTAAAGTATAACTAAAGGCAAAATTGTTTTTTTTTTTTTAGATTCAGAGAAAATAGAGAGGGATTAGAATATCTGTCAGTTTTTAATTGGTGTCTGTGCTCCCGTTAGAGAGATTCACCCTCTCTATTTGTCCTGTTTACCATTATCATTGAGAGTGGAATTAAAAGAACATCCCAAATTTTGGGTTGTCCCCAGAAAAGTAATAGAGGGAAAATCTTCCAATGGGGACACTAGTTCTGATGACCAGGGGGTCTCCAAGGAATTTCCCTAATTTGCAGGGATTTCATCTCATTTCCAGTTTGGCTATGGGACAGGAAGTAAAGGGAAATCTCCACAATGGGACACCAGGCGTCTTAACCCTCCGTTGCTTTATCAAAAATGAAAAAAAAAAGTTTTTATGTTGCCTAAAATTCTACTTTCATTTGCAAAAATTAACACAATTTTCTGTATTAATAGCACAGAGAGAATAGACAACTGCTGAAAAAAAATAATAAAGTAATGGCTATTGCGTCAAAAGCATCTAGATTTATTCCTTTCAAATATTCTTTCTTTTCTTTTTTTTCCTTTTTTTTTGTCTTCCTTAAACAAATACTAGGTTAAATTATCGTGAAAAAAGATTACAAATTATAAACATAATTATTCCCTTACATAATTCATCTTTGAGTACTTTTACATCTCCTGCCACCTTTTTCAAGGAATGTATGAAGATGTTGATGGAAGAGTTGGGAATAAAGCATTTCAGATAACATTCTAGATCGTCTTTCTTCTTGTATTTTACAGCAGGTCTTGTCTCCATGTAAAAAATATAGGTTTCGTTTTTCTGAAAATGAATGAACAAGTGAATGAATGAATGTCTGAAAAATGTAAACAGAATACCAAAACTCTGGTGCTCAATAGTGAAAAGGGAAAACAAGGGAACATTGCAGCAGAGTTTGTATCAAACAATTAATATAATGCAGAACCGATGGTCACAGAATGGCATGCAATATCTATTGTTGATAGCTTTCACCTCTGAAACCAACATCACTTTAAAGTGTTATTTATCAAACCAGCTCCTCCATTTACATAAAGGAATCAGTGCAACATGGAAGTACTCTTGATGCAGGAGAGTGTCATTTTTTTTTACAAAATCCAAGAGGAATAATTATTTGTGCTTTGATTTTTACATACCTTTTAAACAGACAGTTAATGTTGAGGAGCATCAATGTGCTGATGTGATTTATAGCCTAAATTTACAAGGCATGCATAGTTCAGCTAAAATAGAAATATTCTGCTAAATTAAAATTCCCTGACTACAGAGCCAACACAAAATATAGAGCATGTAAAGAACATCTTAACAATACACAGCTGCATTGAAAAAAAGTGTTTTTAGTAGTGTAGAGTTTTACTTGAGTATATAATACAAATGTGTAGCCTACTAAATGATGAGGACCATATTTTAGGAAATGGTCAAAAAGTAGTGCAAAGAGCAGCAACTACTTAGAACTCCTTGTATAAAGTTAAGGCAAGTGAATATTTAATTCTGACTGAATGATATGGGTACTGCACATTGCATATGATGTGATCCTCCTTACACTTTTTTCCATGAAGCAGTCAGATAATTTTTTTTATCATCATGTAATGTAGTATCTCAAAAAGCCACATATAACATTTGCTAAATTACAATTACTAAAATTATTTTGAGTAAAAATAATTAAATTCCATTACACTATTTAAGAAAGACATTAAATCCAAGTAGTAATATTGAGTTAATATGACACGGTTACATATTATAAATATCAATCAATAAATTACACACAGTATTTCTCTCTAAGGCTTGATTCACACCTAATACCAATGCAGCTCCCAGCAAGGGTCCTGGGCGTCCTGGTTCATCATTTCAGGTCCAATTTCAGCCCCAATTTTTGGCTAAATTCGGACCTGAAACGGGCCAAAAGAGACACACAGGGCTCCTGTGCAAATTTGCACCAAAGCCGCATCGGAGATATGTGAACCAGCTCCATAGAGAGCCGATCACAATCTCTTGCTATTACGAATTGGATGCGAGGATCCCGCAACCAATATGCAATTGTGTGATCATTAAATATGTTTTAGTAGCTCACAGAATGTATACTCACAAGGTTGCGTTACCCTTCCTTACCAGTCAGGGCCGTAGATATTTTTTTTTTCCTAGAGGGGGGTTCACGTCATTCCAACTCAAAGGTATCATTTACACTTTTATGTTGGGGGAGGTACGGTAAAAACATGCGACAGCAGAGTGGGGCGCTGAGGCTTTGCAATGCAGTGCAGCAAAAATTATCCCCATTCAACTGAATAAAACGCATTGCACGCAGTTGTGGTGCGGTAGTGTACTCATTAGTAATGCAAGCTTCTCCTAAGCTTCCTAGTTTTTCTTTGTGCAGCCCGTTGGGTTAGATCTCATTCATATGTTCTAAATGGCCATGGAATGGCAAATATACCATGAATAGCTACAGCCAGGATCCCAGATGTTCCAGTTTTTGTCAGCTGCTCAGCCTGTTCACCTGAGTGATGGGCTGAAAAGAGCCACTTCTGTTAACATGTACCTATATATCCAGTGGTCCCCATGTTTAAGCTCTGAGGAACAAAGTAAAATACATTGGGGTGTGGCCTGGTGGGAAACTGGGCTGAGGTAGTCTCTCCCATCACTACTACATTACCATAGGACTCCATGGATATGTGGCACCAGAGATGTTTTTTCTCTCTTCTCTTCAGTGACTACAGGAGCTGGGATGAGCTCCATCGCTTGCCAGCACTCCTGCAGCACATTCGGTATCATCTACATTACTCCCCACATCGATTGAGCCTGAGCGACACACTAACAAACCGTGGGTCACAGTGGTTACCTGCTGTTAGGGACAAATTTCTGACCCTGGATACAGAGAGATTTTATCCAAGGGCAAAAATGTATCCCTACCTGCAGGTAACCACTGGATGTGCAGATACACGTGGATACATGTTTACAGTAGCAGACAGCCTTGGCTCTTTTCAGCCCATCACTTAGGTGTACAGGCTGAGCAGAGATTGGAACATCTGAGATCCCGGGTGAAGGTATTTGCAGTATACTTGCTGCACCATGGTCATGTAGGATGTATGAATGAGACCCAAGACTGGATTTTAGCTAACCTTACTGTGCAAGTTGAGCAGGTGCAAGGGGCAATATATTGTGGTAGGCAGTAAATTCAGTGATTTACTTAAATCTTAAAAACTGTGTCCTAAGAAATTTTATGAAATATTTTTAGAGATTTAAAAATATATGTATATATATTGTGCACTGCCTACCACAGGATGGTTGCACCTGGTCAATATGGTTGGTTTTTATTCAGTCTTAAACTGTAGTAAACCCAGCTTTTGAACTTGTACCTACAAGTAAGCCTATAATAACGCTTACCTATAGGTACAGTGAAGATCTCTTAAACATGTGGTTTTTAGGAGATATTCACATGAAAAGCATCCGGTGATGTCACCATTGCATGCGCTCTGAAGGGACGGCATACCACTTGGTTGTACTTCTCCTGGGGAGGAGTACAGTTCGTTCTGCACTTTTGTGAGCCATTTTTAGCAGACAGCAGCTATAGCCTGCTGTCAGCTGACATCGATCAGCAGGTTTAGGCTGTGGAAAGATCCTAACTTTAAAGTCGGGATTCACCCAGATGACTGGACCAGCAGCTCACTCAGCCTCTCAGTGAGCCCTAAGGACCCTGAGCCAGCCGCTTCTGCCCTCTCCACAGCCTGGCATTCCAGTGAGCGTGGGGGGGGGGGGGGCAGAGCCATGGACTGACAGTCACCACTGTTTACTCACTGAAGGCTGAGAACTGAGTGATCAGCGATCTTAGAAGCAGCTGGGGACAGATGCAACATTGGATCGATGCTCCATCCACCTAGGTAAGTATAAAAAAAAAAAAATCTCTTTTAAAGGGAAAAAAATCCCCCTCTCCCTTCTAAGAACCCTCTCTCCCCAAGCAAAGGTTCCCACTGTAAAATATCTCCCTCCTTCAAATATCCCCTCAAAAATTAAACCCTCTGTCTCTAAACCGACTCCCCAAAGCAAAAATATCTCCCCCAGTCCACACCCTCTCCCCCAGCAGAGAATCCTAATTCTGAAGAAAATCTCCCTTCATCCAATCAAACTCCCTCCCAGAAGCAAATCCCTGCCATTAACCGCCCCCCTGTAAACTTTTCTACAAGAAACCCCCCCTTCTCCAAAAGCAAACCCACCCCCTTTCCTTAACCCCCCACCAAACGAAACTCCCCCAGGCTGGAATTCTCACTTCCTCCTTCCAAAAACAGAAAATTCATGCCTCCCCGCTTACCAGACCTCAGATTCAGCACGGCACAGAAACAGGAAAACTCCTGCATCCCCAGTCTCCCTTCGGCTGTGTGATATGATACCTCGAGGAGGAGTCTAGGAGTTTCCTCAACTGTGCACTGTCAATTGCCGGCATCTGAGACCTCGCAGTAATTTCATGCTTTTCAGGGGGACCCCTTATTGAACTGAGGGGATTAGGCACAATTGAAGGGGGGCTGGCTGCTGCACTCTGAAACTCTGATTGCTTTTACTGTGCTGATGCTGAGGCTATACAGCAGGGACACTGTCTGGGCATTTTGCCAGGATGCTCTGGGTGGGGGGTTGAACACCATTGACCCCCCCTTATCTATGCCCCTGCCTTACCTTATAGCAAGGTTGCTATACCCTTCTTTACCCAACCATCAATGCAGTATCTCTTCAGATCTGAAATATTAACATTATTATGTAAAGCATGTCTGTTTGGAAATAAATAAGTAGGCTTCCAGTGTTGGCGCTATTGTAAAAATGCTATTTGCCTGGCTGTCTCAGGTTTCCATAGCTCAGGATAACATAGGTGGTACAAGTGTGCAGCACATGAGTGCAAAAGAAGTGTCGGAATTTCTTATTTCAGTACTTGCTTTGGGTCAGTGATTTGGAATGCATGACAGGTATGTCCCAGATTTTTTTTTTAAGCATCCTATACATACATTTTTTATTGCAGTCTTAAGGCTGATCTGGTGATGTTATGGATCCTTCCTCTTTTCTTCATTGGCAATGGGCAGGTTCTTCCTAATGAACTCACGTATGGACATGCAAGCTCTGCTTAGTTTAGGAAAACTGTGAGTCCCGGCTGTGTGATGACACTGTCCAGGAAGGCTGGTCCATGACAGCCTGGGTTCACAGGAATTGGGTTGAATGATGCTGATCTTCATTCAACCCCAAGAACTGGAGACATCTGATGGCAGAGAGGAACTACTGGAGGAGGCAGCTCTGGGTTAAAGGTGAATATTGCAGCAAATGTTGCTTTTTTTCTTTCTTTTTTTTAACAGCTGCAAAAAAGCATTGTTAAAGAAAATGCTAAAGTAACTAAATTATAGTAATTTAGAAATTTAGCAATTTAGAAAATGCTGATAACTGGAATAGACAAAGTATTAGCAAGCACACTTTAAACAAATTAATGTCTTACATGGTAGGGTGGCATAACAAGCAAAAATTAATGTTTACAGTGCATTAAAGTGGTTGTAAACCCTTACAATCCATGTTTGACTACAGGTAAGCCTATAATAAGGCTTACCTGTAGCTACCCCGGATATCTCCTAAACCTGCACGGTTTAGGAGATATCCCCTGTATCAGCATGTACCGACGTCATCGTTCGTGCCGTTGCTTCAGCTAGTGTGCTGTTACCGGCAGCTCCCGCGTTCATGCGGCTCAGGCCAATCACAGCACCGGAGCCCGCGATACCCGGAAGTAACTCTGGAAGCGATGTCGCCGGCCGGAGCTGTGTACTGGGACTGCAGCAGGGGCTTCGATCTAAGGTGAGTATTTCATAATGAGCTAGTATGCTAGTATACCAAAAGCTAAAATATTTTATCCTGCAGCTTACCAATTTTTATATGTAATGGCTGCAGTCATTTTCTTTTTTAAGTTTTTTTTTTCTTTTTTTTTTTTCACCTGATGTGATCTGGTCAGTATATATGTTGTTTTTCAACAGAACAAGCTGTCTTGCAGATGTATCAGTTAGGAGTGTTGATACAAACCATTTACCACTGACAGGGGTGCTTACAATGATCAGATTTTATGTATTCATGTAAAGCCTTTATCCAAAAAGGAATAAAAGTGTTGTTGTAACTGCAGTGTGGCTGGAGTTTGCCTTCCATCGGTTAGTGTATCTAAATCTGCTCATGCATCTAACACTCCCCTCCCCCCAAATTAACAATGCTGCTGTATGCTGTGCTCCCTCATCCAGAAGGGGAGCACTCTAATACAGGAGGTGTGCTACTTGCCAGATCACCAGGTGAAAACAGAAGGAAGAAAGACTAAAAAAGAAAAGGAATGCAGCCACCACATTGGTAATTGGTAATCTGCAATATATTATATTTTTGTTAATGGGTTTAATACCGCTTTAACTCTATATTAATAGTAGCAAAGGCATTAATAACAAAACATTGGGAAAACGTATCATTTAAGAATGGCACAGCACTTTCACAAATTTAATCAAAGTAGAAAAACAATAATGTACTTACAAAAAAAGCCTAAACTATTTTAATATCCAGTGGAAACTCTGGTTTGATCATTTACAGTACATAAAACAAATCATTAAATGCTAATAACTATTATCCCTACACAAATGATGGAACGGCTCGTATAAGATGTAATACCTTTTAAGTATATAAAGGTTAAATAAATGAACCTCCATCCATACAAAATACTTTGTAGCTCAGTAAATTAAAAATACATAAAGCTTTATTTATTTCTTGCATTCTATTCAACATGTTGTTAATTTTATATTTGTGTACTTTATTATTCTCCCTAATGTTATTAACCATTTTCCTTAAGGTTACTAACCTTTTTTGTAACTACAATTAAAACATTACAAGAAACAATGTGACAATGTGTCTTTTATCTGTTTCTTAAATATTCTATGTGAAGTGGGGTAAATAATCTAGTTTATTCCTTCTAAACACATTGATAGTGATAGCAGAGTCTGCTCTATGACACAATTTGATGCTGAACAAATGAGGAATTCTCTAGATGAATTACTTTACATTCAGCGCCTAGGATCTTTAAAAACAAAGTTAAAATAAAAATAAAAATAGTGAAAAATATAATACTGTGGTCACTTTACCTCTAAGATCTTTAAAATGGCTTTAAGTGAAGAAGTGCTAGGGCTCCTGACTGTAAACATCAGATTTAAGGTGGTGCCATTGTCTTCACCCAGGTCTCCATTATTTACTTCTTGAGGCTCTGGTGCAGGCAGGACTGAAGCTTCTTTCTCCTTGCGAGCATCTTCTATGGGACTCTGCTTCCTGCATTGACAGACTCCCACTTCAGCCTTCATGTTTAACCTGCTCTTAAAAGATGGTGGAATAAGGCAACTTTGAAATATATAAACTATGATATTGCTTATTCTGTACAGCAATATATATATATATATATATTTTTTTTTTTAACAAAAGCATCAAAAGTTCCACATACCTGATTTATTACCTGTTGTACTATCAGCGAACCAACAAACTGACTTGCAGTAGAGTAGATTGGGTTCTTCTGCCAAATACAACTATGTCTTATATACTCGTTGTTGGAGGATTGTGTTATAAATATTCATTACGTTATGTCATCAGATATATTGTGTTTGTCATTGAGGCTCCTCATTATTATTGTAAATTCACATCATAAGAGATGAAGTAGCATTTAATTTTCAGAAAATAAAGATGAGTAATTAGGATGTTGTTATACTTTTTTCCGTCACCTGGATGTATTCAGCAAGTAAGCAAACTTTCTAAGCAAATTGAAATGATACTTCATTTATAATATACAGTGCCCTCAAAAAGTATTCATACCCCTTGAAATGTTCCACATTTTGTCATGTTACAACCAAAAACGTAAATGTATTTTATTGAGATTTTATGTGATAGACCAACACAAAGTGGCACATAATAGTGAAGTGGAAGGAAAATGATAAATGATTTTCTAAATTGTTTTCAAATAAATGTCTGAAAAGTGTGACGTGCATTTGTATTCATCCCCCTTTACTCTGATACCCCTATCTAAAACCTAACCTAATTAGTTAATAGAGTACACCTGTGTGTAATTTAATCTCAGTATAAATACAGCTATTCTGTGAAGCTCTCAGAGGTTTGTTAGAGAATCTTAGTGAACAAACAGCATCATGAAGGGCAAGGAACACACTGGACAGGTCAGGGATAAAGTTGTGGAGAAGTTTAAAGCAGGGTTAGGTTAGAAATTAACATCTCGAGCTTTGAACATCTCATGGAGCATTGTTCAATCCATCATCTGAAAATGGAAAGAGTATGGCACAACTGCAAACCTACCAAGACATGGCCGTCCACCTAAATGACAGGTTGGGCAAGGAGAGCATTGAACAAAGAAGCAGCCAAGAGGCCCATAGTAACTCTGAAGGAGCTGCAGAAAACCACAGTTCATGGGGGAGAATCTGTCCACAGGAAAACAATAAGTTGTGCACTCCACAAATCTGGTGTTTATGGAAAAGTGGCAAGAAGAAAGCCATTGTTGAAATAAAGCCATAAGAAGTCCTGTTTGCAGTTTTCAAGAAGCCATGTGGGGGACACAGCAAACATGTGGAAGAAGATGCTCTGGTCAGATAAGACCAAAATTTTACTTTTTGGCCCAAAAGCAAAACGCTATATGTGCTGAAAACTAACACTGCACATCACCCTGAACACAGCATTCCTGTGAAACATCATATTTTGGGGATGCTTTTCTTCAGCAGGGACAGGGAAGCTAGTCAGAGTTAATAGGAAAATGGATGGAGCCGAAATACAGAGCAATCTTACAAGAAAACCTGTTAAAGTCTGCAAAAGCTGGGGTAGAGGTTCACCTTCCAGCAGGACAAAAGCTGGGGGTGAGGTTCACCTTCCAGCAGGACAACGACCCTAAACATACAGCCAGAGCTACAATGGAATGGTTTAGATCAAAGCATATTCGTGTGTTAGAATGAAACAGTCAAAGTCCAGAACTAAATCCAATTGAGAATCTGTGGCAAGACTTGAAAATTGCTGTTCACGGACGCTCTCCATCCAATCTGACAGAGCTTGAGCTATCCTGCAAAGAAGAATGGGAAAAAGTGTCACTCTCTAGATGTGCAAAGCTGGTAGAGACACCCCCAAAAAAACTTGCAGCTCTAATTGCAGCAAAAGGTGGTTCTACAAAGTATTGACTCAGGGGGGCTGAATACAAATGCAAGCCACACTTTTCACATATTTATTTGTAACCAATTTTGAAAACCATTTATCATTTTCCTTCCACTTCAAAATTATGTGCCACTTTGTGTTGGTCGATCACATAAAATACATTTACGTTTTTAGTTGAAACATGACAAAATGTGGAAAATTTCAAAGGGTATTAAAACTTTTTCAAGGCACTGTATACCTAAAAATGGAAAAGGAGATTTATCTTATTGGGTATTTTGAATGTGCCACTGTATATATACTGAGCAAAATTATAAACGCAACACTTTTGTGTTTGCCCCTATTTATTATGAGCTGAACTCAAAGATCTATGACTTTTTTTGTACACAAAAGGCCTATTTCTCTCAAATATTGTTCACAAATCTGTCTAAATCTGTGTTAGTGAGCACTTCTCCTTTGCCAAGATAATCCATCCACCTCACAGGTGTGGCATATCAAGATGCTGATTAGACAGCATGATTATTACACAGGTGTGCCTTAGGCTGGCCACAATAAAAAGCACTCTAAAATGTGCAGTTGACTGCAGATATGTCCACCAGAACTGTTGCCCTTGAATTGAATTTTCATTTCTCTACCATAAGCTGTCACGAAAGGTTTTTCAGAGAATTTGGCAGTACATCCAACCGGCCTCACAACCGCAGACCACGTGTAACCACACCAGCCCAGGACCTCCACATCCAGTATCTACACCTCCAAGATCATCTGAGACCAGCCACCTGGACAGCTGCTGCAATAATTGGTTTGCATAACCAAAGAATTTCTGCACAAACTATCAGAAACCGTCTCAGGGAAGCTCATCTGCATGCTTGTCATCCTCATCGGGGTCTCGACCTGACTCCAGTTCATCATCGTAACCGACTTGAGTGGGCAAATGCTCACATTCGATGGCGTCTGGCACTTTGGAGAGGTGTTCTCTTCACAGATGAATCCCAGTTTTCATTGTACAGGGCAGATTGCAGACAGCGTGCAAGGTGTCGTGTGGGTGAGTGGTTTGCTGATGTCAAAGTTGTGTATCGAGTGGCCCATGGTAGCAGTGGGGTTATGGTATGGGCAGGCGTATGCTATGGACAACGAACACAGGTGCATTTTACTGATGGCATTTTGAATGCACAGAGATACTGTGATGAGATCCTGAGGCCCATTGTTGTGCCATTCATCCACAACCATCACCTCATGTTGCAGCATGATAATGCATGACCCCATGTTGCAAGGATCTGTACACAATTCCTGGAAGCTGAAAACATCCCAGTTATTGCATGGCCAGCATACTCACCAGGAATGTCACCCATTGAGCATGTTTGGGATGCTCTGGATTGGCGTATACGACAGCGTGTTCCAGTTCCTGCCAGTATCCTGCAACTTTGCACAGCCATTGAAGAGGAATGGACCAACATTCCACAGGCCACAATCAACAACCTGATCAACTCTATGTGAAGGAGATGTGCTGCACTGCGTGAGGCAAATGATGGTCACACCAGATACTGACTGGTTTTCAGACCCCCTCCAACCCCCCCAATACAGTAAAACTGCACATTTTAGAGTGGTCAGCCTAAGGCACACCTGAGCAATAATCATGCTGTCTAATCAGCATTTTGATATGCCACGCCTATGAGGTGGATGGATTATCTTGGCAAAGGAGAAGTGCTCACTCACACAGATTTAGACAGATTTGTGAACAATACACGAGAGAAATAGGCCTTTTGTGTACATAGAAAAAGTTGTAGATCTTTGAGTTCAGCTTATGATAAATAGGGGCAAACACAAAAGTGTTGCGTTTATAATTTTGCTCAGTATATATATATATATATATATATATATATATATATATACAGTGGGGACGGAAAGTATTCAGACCCCCTTAAATTTTTCACTCTTTGTAATATTGCAGCCATTTGCTAAAATCATTTAAGCTCATTTTTTTTTCTCATTAATGTACACACAGCACCCCATGTTGACAGAAAAACACAGAATTGTTGACATTTTTGCAGATTTATTAAAAAAGAAAGGGTGAAATATCACATGGTCCTAAGTATTCAGACCCTTTGCTGTGACACTCATATATTTAACTCACGTGCTGTCCATTTCTTCTGATCATCCTTGAGATGGTTCTACACCTTCATTTGAGTCCAGCTGTGTTTGATTATACTGATTGGACTTGATTAGGAAAGCCACACGCCTGTCTATATAAGACCTTACAGCTCACAGTGCATGTCAGAGCAAATGAGAATCATGAGGTCAAAGGAACTGCCTGAAGAGCTCAGAGACAGAATTGTGGCAAGGCACAGATCTGGGCAAGGTTACAAAAACATTTCTGCTGCACTTAAGGTTCCTAAGAGCACAGTGGCCTCCATAATCCTTAAATGGAAGATGTTTGGGACGACCAGAACCCTTCCTAGACCTTATATAAAACACATGCAGCGCTAAAAAATGTGCTTATACATCTTAAACGTGTATATGTGACAGGGTGCTGAAATACAAAACTTATGCCAAATGAGAAAAAAGTATGGTGAAATTAGACACATAAAGAAAAAAGTCCATAAAGGTGTAGTGAGTCTTATATAAGTCCACAGGAACTGGGGGTTCGTGGGCATATGTGGTGTCACACCTACGCATGAGGTAGGAACTGGAGCAAGCTCTGTGTATATGGGGAGATACTTTACACCCAAATCTTCCAAGGATCCAAATCAACACAGCAAACAATAGAAATAAGTACCCTTACCAGAGAGGATGGACACAGTCACCGTACGGTGGAGTGTCATACGGGCTTGAGGGATCCTCCGATCCTGGGGGTGTCTGCTTGAAGGGGTCCTGGCAGGAAGTCTCATCCGGGGCAACAATCGCTGTTCGGTGGCGTGTGGGTCCACAGCCAATCAAGATATCTCCCTCAGATGGAATATCAGTATATGAAAAGAGACTGAGGCTCAGCGAGGTCCCATAGGTGGAAGGAGGGAAGAACAAAAAAATCTGAATGGCACACTACAATGGATAAAATGTGATCACAGAAAGGAATAAAATAAAATCGCGTGGTATCAGGGCATCTCTAGGCTTTAGCAACCCGACATGTTTCGGACCATCGTCCTTCTACTGAGGCATTGGCCAAACTGAGCTATCAGGGAAGAAAAGCCTTGGTGAAAGAGGTAAAGAAGGACCCAAAGATCACTGTGGCTGAGCTCTAGAGATGCAGTCGGGAAATGGGAGAAAGTTGTAGAAAATCAACCATCACTGCAGCCCTCCTCCAGTCGGGGCTTTATGGCAGAGTGGCCCAACGGAAGCCTCTCCTCATTGCAAGACACATGAAACCCCTAATGGAGTTTGCTAAAAAAAACCTGAAGGACTCCAAGATGGTGAGAAATAAGATTCTTTGGTCTGATGAGAAAAAGATAGAACTTTTTGGCCTTAATTCTAAGCGGTATGTGTGGAGAAAACCAGGCACTGCTCATCACCTGTCCAATATAGTCCCAACAGTGAAGCATGGTGGTGGCAACATCATGCTGTGGGGGTGTTTTTCATATCCTGGATGAAAACCTTCTCCAGAGTGCTCAGGACCTCAGATTGGGCCGAAGGTTTACTTTCCAACAAGACAATGACCCTAAAAACACAGATAAAATAACATAGGAGTGGCTTCACAACAACTCAGTGACTGTTCTTGAATGGCCCAGCCAGAGCCCTGACTTAAACCCAATTGAGCATCTCTGGAGAGACCTAAAAATGGCTGTCCACCAACATTTACCATCCAACCTGACAGAACTGGAGAGGATCTGCAAGGAGGAATGGCAGAGGATCCCCAAATCCAGGTGTGAAAAACTTGTTGCATCTTTACCAAAAAGACTCATGGCTGTATTAGATCATAAGGGTGTTTCTACTAAATACTGAGCAAAGGGTCTGAATACTTAGGACCATGTAATATTTCAGTTTTTCTTTTTTAATAAATCTGCAAAAATGTCAATTCCGTGTTTTTCTGTCAATATTGGGTGCTGTGTGTACATTAATGAGGAAAAAAAATGAACTTAAATGATTTTAGCAAATGGCTGCAATATAACAAAGAGTGAAAAATTTAAGGGGGTTTGAATTTAAGGGGATCTGAATACTTTCCGTCCCCAGTGACCCCCGCCAGGCCACATCCCAACGCGTTTCATTCTGCAAGGAGTGAAATGCTTCGGGGCATGGCCTGGCGGGGGCTCAGGCTGAGATTGCCACTTGTCTACACACAACAGGTCTTGTTCTGATGTGCGGCTCCTGGGATCTTCTGCTCTTATCTGTCATATATTATATACTGCTCAGATGAAAAAGTTTGCTACACTAATCCCATCACACCTTCACTTCCTGGTATCTGAAATACTAAATACGTATGAAACAAAAATGATCTTAAAATATATGTATACCCTGACAATGAGTATCTTTTATTTCCTCGGTTTCTGTCTGTTAAATAAACCATGGAAAGCATTTTGTTATACCTGTTTGACAAGTGCCAAAAAAAAAAAATCTGTCAGAAATCTATTGAGCTGATAATTTACTGTGCTATCTGCCTTTTCTGCACTGTTATCATATAGTATTGTTCAAAGGTCTCACTGTCGACTACAGAACACCTCCTACTAGAGCTGCATGATTAATTGTTAAAGAATCAAGATCGCAAATAAAACCCCCTCACAATCTTAAAACAGCATTTCCCCCGATTCAGTGTAGAGAGTTCTCTGCTCACTGCTGACAGCTGTCAAAAAAAACAAAACAAAAAAACAAGCAGCCTGCCAAGTTTATCACAACATAAGATAAGGAGAAACATTGTAATGTTTAGTTGTTTTGTTGCTTACAAGTTAAAATCTGTATTTTTTGTTAGAAAATTACTTAGAACCCCCAAACATATTTTTTTTTTAGTAGAGACCCTAGAGAATAAAATGCTGGTCATTGCAATATTTTATGTCACACTGTATTTGTGCAGTAGTCTTTCATACACAATTTTTTTTGGAAAAAATACACTTTAATGAATTAAAAAAAAAAAAACTAAACAATAAAGTTAGCCCAATTTTTTATAATGTGAAAGATGTTACGCCGTGAGAATCATGATCTTTATTCCACGCAAAAAAAAATTGTGATTCTCATTTTAGCCAGAATCGTGCAGCTCTACCTTCTACTAAACAAACTATAACAAGAAGGAGGCACAAAGTCCCAGGGTATTACCTTTATTATTTTTTAATTTAGTAGAAAGATTTTCCCAATCGGAAAAGGGCTGCATTTGCAAAGCATACCTGTTATCAAAGTGGATGGGAAGGAATATGATGATTCCCCTGCACTGACACAAATCTCGGTCTAAGCATTACCTCAGTGCTGTGGTGTCAACAGCTTGGATTCAACTGTTCATTTGATACTGAACACCTCCTCCTATTCTATAGATATGAGGAGAGGGGGCATTCTGTAGTTGTGGGGTAACAATGTTGTTTCTCTACTACAGCACAGTGAGTTAGCATTATTACCCCATGACAAAAAGTATGTTACTGGCATTATTACCAATAATAAAGAGAAAAAATGCTGAAGAGAAAGCTAATGTAGCCACCATGTATCAGGACTGCACTATAAAGTAAGATTTATGTTTTCTATCCCACTGTGTATTTCTTTGGGAAAACTAGGCTCATTTCCAAATTGTATATGCAGATAACAAACTGCAGCTTGTTGGTCTTCTTTTTGTTTGGAGGAAATTAATTGCCATCACACCTCCAAAAACAGTTGCAATAATAAATATTTAAATCCTTTTTTAAAATATTGTTAAAATAAAGGTGTGTGGCAGTATTAGCCACCTAGGCTAAAACAATATTTTAATATTTTGTTAAAATGTTAGAATTTGCATTTTTGACTAAAAAATTGCTTAAAACCCCAAACAATGATATATTTTCTGAAAGCAGGGCCATGTAGAGACCCTGCAGAGTAACTATTTATATTTTCGGAAACAATTACACAAAAAAAAAAAATTAGCGTACATAAAAACAACAGAAATCTCAGTCTTTGTAAAAAATAATAAATTAGGTTGTAGCAAGTAAATAGATACCAAATACGTCAAGCATCAAAACTGGGTGCCCTCACAAAATGGCTAAAAATGACAGTGCCAGAAATGGTCAGTAAGCGATGCAGTAAGCGATACACATTCAGTAAAAAAAGTGTCAAAATGGTAAAAATGACAGTTTGGGACAAGTCCTTTATTAAAAAGTGAAAAAAAAGTGTCCCACGATGTAACTCCATCTTTGATCACAGAGTCTGACGACCTAAAAAAAACAAAAACGGAAAAAACTCTGCCTCAATGGGAGGCTCCCACTGACTGCAGGCTTTTTCCAATGACACCTGTTTTATAACTGAGGGCGAGGCCACCCGTTGACCTAAACAGGTGACCCTACCCCCTTCTGACGTCATGTGACATCATGTCACGTTTTTTCTGGTTCTTTTTTTTCTCGGGTTATCGGACGCTGTGATCGAAGATGGAGTTACATTGTGGGACACTTTTTTTTTTTTAATAAAGGACTTGTCCCAAACTGTCTCCTGTCATTTTTACCATTTTGTCACTTTTTTGGTGAATGTGTAGGGGTACAATGTACCCGATACCCATTCACATAGGGGGCAGGATCTGGGGGTCCCCTTGTTAAAGGGGGCTTTCAGATTCCGATAAGCCCCCCACCCGAAGACCCCACAACCATTGTGGGGATGAGGCCCTTGTCCCCATCAACATGGGGACAAGGTGCTTTGGAGGGACCCCAAAGTATCCTCCCCATGTTGAGGGCATGTGGCCTGGTACGGTTCAGGGGGGGCGCTCTTTCGTCCCCCCTTTTCCTGCGGCCTGCCAGGTTGCATGCTCAGATAAGGGTCTGGTATAGATTTTGGAGGGGGCCCTACGCCATTTTTTAAAAAAAAATTTGGCTTGGCGTCTCCCTTAAAATACACCCTACGACATTCTTTTTTAATTTTGGCGCAGGGTTCCCCTTAATATCAATACCAGACCCTTCAGGTCTGGTAATGGACTGGGGGGTGGAACCCGTGCCATTTTTTTCAATGACTTTTATCTATATTGCCGGGATCCGACAATACATTACAGCTGCGAGCAGTTTTAAATGACGTTTTATCCTTTAGAAATGTCATTTTGCTGTGGTACTCTTCTAAACACGGGTAAGAAATGCTACTTTACAGCCATACTAAGAACGATATTTAAAGGTATATTTCATTTTTATTGCTTCACTTTAAGCATTATTAAAATTACTGCTCCCGAAAAAACATCAGTTTTTCAAACTTTTTTTTTGCATTGATACATGTCCCTTGGGGCAGGACCCGGGTCCCCAAACACTTTTTATGACAATAACTTGCATATAAGCCTTTAAAATTAGCACTTTTGATTTTCCATGTTCGCCATTGAAAAAGATAACCAATCCATTGTAATTCTCACGACCAGTTAGTATTCCAGACTCCGAATCATTTACTTTTATAAGAAGACTCCCTAAACTAACAGATATATTTATTATCAGTTGAAAAATATTTAAAAAATATAAATAAACTGGTAAATCCAATGGGTGTTATGAAATAACTCCCCCTGGTGGACAATAATTATATTACCATTAAAAAACTGGCCACCACATGCCATCTAGTGGGGAAATAATATATTACAAACCAATGTATATATATATATATCTATCTATATATATAGATATATATCTATATATCTATATCTATAGATATATATATCTATATATCTATAGATATAGATATATATAGATATATATATATATATATAGATATATATATGTAGCAAACAGATACTCTCCATATTGCAGCAGTTCAGGAATAGCACGACAGCCAGATGAGTGGTATGTATATATCAGGAATAAAACTCCTCATGGTGTAGTATCATTAAAGCATTTAATGTTAAAACGACAGAATTACACTTACAAGACAGAAGATAAGATCGTGCTCATGAAAATAGCAGGGACGCTATCCGCGCTCCACCTGCATTCCAAACAGGGGCGGAAGTGACGTGGCACATATCACGGGATCCTACGCGTTTCGCCAGCAGCCTCTGACATCATCAGGGATCATATAATATGTCACCTCCTCCTTATATACACTACCGTTAAAAAGCATAACCAATCCGTTGTAATCCTCATGACCGGTTAGTATTCTGGACTCAGAGTCATTTACATTTCTAAGAAGACTCCCTAAACTAACAGATATCTTTATTATTAGTTGAAAAGTATTTAAATATAAATAAAATGGTAATTCCAATGGGTGTTATGAAATAACGCCCCCTGGTGGACAATAATTATATTACCATTAAAAAACTGGCCACTACATGCCATCTACTGGGGAAATAATATATTACAAACCAATGTATATATACAGTTGCAATAAAAAGTATGTGAACCCTTTTGGAATGATATGGATTTCTGCACAAATTGGTCATAAAATGTGATCTGATCTTCATCTATGTCACAACAATAGACAATCACAGTCTGCTTAAATTAATAACGCACAAAGAATTAAATGTTACCATGTTTTTATTGAACACACTATGTAAACATTCACAGTGCAGGTGGAAAAAGTATGTGAACCCTTGGATTTAATAACTGGTTGAACCTCCTTTGGCAGCAATAACTTCAACCAAACGTTTCCTGTAGTTGCAGATCAGACGTACACAACAGTCAGGAGTAATTCTTGACCATTCCTCTTTACAGAACTGTTTCAGTTCAGCAATATTCTTGGGATGTCTGGTGTGAATCGCTTTCTTGAGGTCATGCCACAGCATCTCAATCGGGTTGAGGTCAGCACTCTGACTGGGCCACTCCAGAAGGCGTATTTTCTTCTGTTTAAGCCATTCCGTTGTTGAGTTACTTCTATGCTTTGGGTCATTGTCCTGTTGCAACACCCATCTTCTGTTGAGCTTAAACTGGTGGACAGATGGCCTTAAGTTCTCCTACAAAATGTCTTGATAAACTTGGGAATTCATTTTTCCTTCGATGATAGCAATCCCTCCAGGCCCTGATGCAGCAAAGTAGCCCTAAACCACGATGCCCCCACCACCATACTTCACAGTTGGGATGAGGTTTTGATGTTGGGGTGCTGTGCCTCTTTTTCTCCACACATAGTGTTGTGTGTTTCTTCCAAACAACTCAACTTTGGTTTCATCTGTCCCCAGAATATTTTGCCAGTGCTGCTGTGGAACATCCAGGTGCTCTTGTGCAAACTGTAAACGTGCAGCAATGTTTTTTTGGACAGCAGTGGCTTCCTCTGTGGTATCCTCCCATGAAATCCATTCTTGTTTAGTGTTTTACGTATCGTAGATTCGCTAACAGGGATGTTAGCATATGCCAGAGACCTTTGTAAGTCTTTAGCTGACACTCTAGGATTCTTCTTCACCTCATTGAGCAGTCTGCGCTGTGCTCTTGCAGTCATCTTTACAGGACGCCCACTCTTAGGGAGAGTAGCAGCAGTGCTAAACTTTCTCCATTTATAGACAATTTGTCTTACCATGGACTGATAAACAGCAAGGCTTTTGGAGATACTTTTATAACCCTTTCCAGCTTTATGCAAGTCAACAATTCTTAATCGTAGGTCTTCTGAGAGCTCTTTTGTGCGAGGTATCATTTACATCAGGCAATGCTTCTTGATAAAAGCAAACCCAGAACTGGTGTGTGTTTTTTATAGGGCAGGGCAGCTGTAACCAACACCTCCAATCTCATCTCATTGATTGGACTCCAGTTGGCTGACACCTCACTCCAATTAGCTCTTGGAGATCTCGTTAGTCTAGGGGTTCACATTCTTTTTCCACCTGCACTGTGAATGTTTACATGGTGTGTTCAATAAAAACATGGTAACAATTAATTCTTTGTGTATTATTAGTTTAAGCAGACTATGATTGTCTATTGTGACTTAGATGAAGATCAGATCACATTTTATGACCAATTTGTGCGGAAATCCACATCATTCCAAAAGGGTTCACATACTTTTTATTGCAACTGTACATATATGTTTGTAAAAAGTGTATAAACATAATATTAATAAAGAGTTAATCTATACTAACAATAATGCCACTAATTACAAAACCACTAAAATAATAGGATAAAAAAGGATTGTAACACCATCACAATCTACATTCAATAATTCGAAATAAAACAATTTAAATCAATATCAATATTCATATCTAAAGGATTAAGAGTATTCAATGTATATATCCACTCAGTTTCGTTCTTGGAGATCTTTTGTTTCATATTGCTTCCTCTTCAATGGGGCTCAACCCTATCAATGCTACAAAAAGAGGCCAAACTAGTATCCCTATTATAGTAAATTCTAAAATGGATTGACAAGCTGTGCTTTGGGAACCCCTTTTCTATATTATTGAAGTGTTCATTAATTCTAATCCCTAGTTTTCTCTTAGTGCACCCCATGTACTGGAGCCCACATGGACAGGAAGTAAGGTATGTAACAAAGCTAGAGTCACAGGAAATTAATTTGTCAATTTTATATTCTTTCCCAGTACTGTGGGACTTAAAGGTTGCTACCTTCCTAGTACTAGTATTAGTAGTCCAGCAGGCCTTACAGCTTTTGCAATGGTAAAAACCCATCATGTCTAAGAAGGTGCAAAACTTCTTTGGTGAATTAAAGATATTTGGAGAAATCTTATTCCTTAAACTTGGGGCTCTCCAATAAATAAATGTTGGATATTTAGAAAGGAAACCAGCCAGCGTTTTATCTCTCAATAAAATTGGCCAGTGTTTTTTGATGATATGTTCTATCGTTTTATAATCAATGTTAAAATCAGTCAAAAAAGCCACATTGTCCTTAAATCTGTTAGGCCTCTTGGGTTTATCGACCAACAAACTGTGACGATCAATATTACCAACTTGTGCTTGAAGGGGAAGTAAAACATTATCATTAGCTGTCCTTTTGGGTAGCTCCCAGCCATTTAGGGTGGTGACAGCTGGCCGTGTGGATATAGCCATTTCAATCTGTCTCCTTAAAAAAGGTCTTGGTGACAATACTTCCCTCATGTTTGATGAGAACCAAGTCCAAAAAACTAAGTTGGTATATATCAAAGTTGCCCGTAAAACGCAATCCATAGGGGTTGACATTCAAACTATCCAGAAAACTGGAAAGTTTTTCTCTAGTGCCATCCCAAAGAATGGCGATGTCATCAGTATAGCGTTTGTATAAAGTAAACTCTGGCAACTGGTCAGTGAAAACGGTGGTCTTTTCCCACTGACTCAAAAGGAGGTTGGCTACACTGGGTGCATACGTTGCCCCCATAGCCACTCCTTTTATCTGATTATAATAAGAACCCTTATGCAAAAAATAATTATTAGACATCGCTAAATCCAAAATGTCAACCAAAAATTTATTTTTGTGCTGTTTTTAAGGTAGTATGAGCATCAAGTGCTCTCTTAGTAGAAGAAATGACATCCATGTGCTTCAAGCTTGTTTATAAAGATTTAACGTCGGTTGTCACTAAAATTGTGTCATCACCAATGGGAATATTATCCAACAGATTCATCAAATGTTTACTATCCCTCAAATAAGGGGGGCTTTTTTGAACAATGGGTTGTAGAAAACAGTCCAGATATTCCCCTACTCCGGAAAATATGGAGTCTATCCCACACAGTATAGGTCTTCCTGGGGGACATTGTCTGTTTTTGTATATTTTAGGGAGCTGGTATATAACCCGCAATCTGGGGGCTTCAGGGGCAAGGCACCTGGCTTCCTTCTTGTATTTCAGTATTTCCCTATACCTAGCTTTGTGGACAAGTCTGGTTAGTTTGGCCTTAATTTTTCCAATGGGATTACCACTTAATTTCCTATAGGTCTGCGTGTCTCCCACCAGCCAATTAAGTCCTAAATTATTATCCTCTTTCTTTAAAACCACAATACCACCCCCCTTATCTGCCATATGGTATGACTATGTTTTTCTTTTTCTCTAGGGCTTCCAAGCCTTTCTGGATGTTGCCCTTTCTACGTCTGGTTTTTGTTTTTGCTAATCTTATATCTTGTTCTACCATGGACTTAAAAACCTCTAGGAACTGATTCAAAGACTTTTTGGGATTAAAAGTTGAGCAATTTTTTTAAACAACTATTAATAAATTAATTGGAATTGTCAATGTTGTTATCTATTGGGGGCTTTTCAGAAAAATGTTTTTTTATATTGAGATTCCTAACAGTATCAATAAAGGCATTGAAACAGTCTAAACCTTTGTCGGGGGCATATTTTAAAACCCTAAGTTCATTGGTAGTGAATACCTCATCACTTATTTGAAATATATCCTGGCCTAATGATCTCTCTTTTTTTTATTTTTTCGCCCTCCCCTACATCCTCTGGGGCATCTCTTGGTGTCCCATTCAGTTGCCAACTTGGGGCTTCCCATTGTTGCCAATCCGGGGGGCCTTGATGGTACCATGGTGGAGGGGGGCCACCAAACTCGTGTCCCCAAGCCTAGTTCTACTGGTGACCCCCTCTCCCACCCCTCGAGCCCGAAGGTCTTCGATTGGGAATCCAACCCCCCTCCTGGGGGAAAACCCAAACTTAAAGGTTAGTCCAGCAGGCCTTACATCTTTTGCAATGGTAAAAACCCATCATGTCTAAGAAGGTGCATACCTTCATTGGTGGATTAAGGATATTGTTGGATATTTAGAAAGGAAACCAGCCAGTGGTTTATCTCTCAAATTGGCCAATTGGGACAGAAAGTAAGGTGAAATCATATGAACAGGGGCACAGACAGCAAAACAAATGTTACAGGGGTGATAACCCTTCCCTATGCTATCCAAAAATCTTAAAAATAGATTTTTTGGCTGGAGCTACACTTAAAAAATGGACCTGTTCCGACTTACAAACAGATTCAACTTAAGAACAAACCTACAGTCCCTATCTTGTTTGTAACCCGGGGACTGCCTGTATATATATATATATATATACATATATATATATATACAGTGGGGATGGAAAGTATTCAGACCCCCTTAAATGTTAAATCATTTAAGTTCATTTTTTTTCCTCATTAATGTACACACAGCACCCCATATTAACAGAAAAACACAGAATTGCTGACATTTTTGCAGATTTATTGAAAAAGAAAAACTGAAATATCACATGGTCCTAAGTATTCAGACCCTTTGCTGTGACACTCATATATTTAACTCAGGTGCTGTCCATTTCTTCTGATCATCCTTGAGATGGTTCTACACCTTCATTTGAGTCCAGCTGTGTTTGATTATAATGATTGGACTTGATTAGGAAAGCCACACACCTGTCCATATAAGACCTTACAGCTCACAGTGCATGTCAGAGCAAATGAGAATCATGAGGTCAAAGGAACTGCCTGAAGAGCTCAGAGACAGAATTGTGGCAAAGCACAGACCTATAAAAAAAATTCTGCTGCACTTAAGGTTCCTAAGAGCACAGTGGCCTCCACAATCCTTAAATGGAACATGTTTGGGACAACCAGAACCCTTCCTAGAGCTGGCTGTCCAGCCAAACTGAGCTATCGGGGGAGAAGAGCCTTGGTGAGAGAGGTAAAGAAGAACCCAAAGATCACTGTGGCTGAGCTCCAGAGATGTAGTCAGGAGAGGGGAGAAAGTTGTAGAAAGTCAACCATCACTGCAGCCCTCCACCATTTGGGGCTTTATGGCAGAGTGGCCTGACGGAAGCCTCTCCTCAGTGCAAGACACATGAAAGCCCACATGGAGTTTGCTAAAAAACACCTGAAGAACTCCTAGATGGTGAGAAATAAGATTCTCTGGTCTGATGAGACCAAAATAGAACTTTTTGGCCGTAATTCTAAGTGGTATGTGTGGAGGAAACCAGGCACTGGTGGTGGCAGCATCATGCTGTGGGGATGTTTTTCAGCTGCAGGGACAGGACGACTGGTTGCAATCAAGGGAAAAATGAATGCGGCCAAGTACAGGGATATCCTGGATGAAAACCTTCTCCAGAGTGCTCAGGACCTCAGACTGGGCCAAAGGTTTACCTTTCAACAAGACAATGAACCTAAGCACACAGCTAAAATAATGAAGGAGTGGCTTCACAACAACTCGGTGACTGTTCTTGAATGGCCCAGCCAGAGCCCTGACTTAAACCCAATTGAGCATCTCTGGAGAGACCTAAAAATGGCTGTCCACCAACGTTTACCATCCAACCTGACAGAACTGGAGAGAATCTGCAAGGAGGAATGGAAGAGGATCCCCAAATCCAGGTGTGAAAAATTTGTTGCATCTTTCCCATAAAGACTCATGGCTGTATTAGATCAAAAAGGGTGCTTCTACTAAATACTGAGCAAAGGGTCTGAATACTTAGGACCATGTGATATTTCAGTTTTTCTTTTTTTATAAATCTGCAAAAATGTCAACAATTCTGTGTTTTTCTGTCAATATGGGGTGCTGTGTGTATATTAATGAGGAAAAAAATGAACTTAAATGATTTTATCAAATGGCTGCAATATAACAAAGAGTGAAAAATTTAAGGGGGTCTGAATACTTTCCGTCCCCACTGTATATATAAGAAATTACACTTTGCTACAATGTAAAGTAGTAAGTGTACAGCTTGTATAACAGTGTAAATTTGCTGTCCCTTCAAATTAACTCAACATACAGCCAATAATGTCTAAACCGCTGGCAACAAAAGTGAGTACACCCCTAAGTGAAAATGTCCAAATTGGGCCCAAAGTGTCAATATTTTGTGTTCCCACCATTATTATCCAGCACTGTCTTAACCCTTTTGGGCATGGAGTTTACCAGAGCTTCACAGGTTGCCACTGGAGTCCTTTTCCACTCCTCCATGATGACATTACGGAGTTGGTGGATGTTGGAGAGCTTGTGCTCCTCCACCTTCTGTTTGAGGGTCCCCCCAGATGCTCAATTGGGTTTAGGTCTGGAGACATGCTTAGGTAGTCCATCACCTTTACCCTCAGCTTCTTTAGGAAGGCAGTGGTCACGGACAGAAAAGCAGGGGGGGGGCAGAACAGTGGGGCAGATGTAAAAGGAGGTGCATTGGTGGGGCAGATGAGCAGGGAGAACAGAGGTGGGGAAGAAGAGCAGGGGGAACAAAGGTTGGGCAGAAGAGCAGGGGGTACAGAGGTGAGACAGATGTGCAGGAGGTAGATTGGTGGGGCAGATGAGAAAGTGGGTTACAGTGGTGGGGCAGATGAGCAGATGGGTTCAGTGTTAGGACAGATGAGAAGGTGATTCAGTAGTGAGACATGGTGATACATCGGTGTGCAGGGAGGTACAGTGGTGGGGCAGATGAGAAAAGGGGTACATTGATGGGGCAGATGAACAGCAGGGTTACAGTGGTGGGACAGAAGAGCAAGGGGGTACAGTGGTGGGGCAGATGTGCAGGAGATATAGTAGTGGGAGGGATCAGAAGGGGGTTCAGTGGTGGGACAGATGAGCATGGGGGGTTCAGTGGTTGGGCAGAAGAGCAGGGGGTACAGAGGTGGGGCAGATGTACAGGCTGGTACAGTGGCGGGGCAGAGGAGAAAGGAGGACCATTGGTGGGACAGATAAGCAGGGGGAACAGAGGTGGTACAGATGTGCAGGAGGTACAGTGGTGGGGCAGATGAGAAAGGGGGTTACAGTGGTGGGGCAGATGAGAAGATGGTTCAGTGGTGAGACAGAAGAGCATGGGGGTATGGCGGTGGGGCAGATGTGCAGGGAGATACAGTGGTGGGGCAGATGAGAAAGGGGGAAAATTGGTGGGGCAGATGAGCAGGGGGTTACAGTGATGGGAAAGAAGAGCAGGGTGGTACAGTGGTGGGGCAGATGAGCATGGGGTTACCGTGGTGGGACAGATGAGCAGGGGGTACAGAGGTGGGGCAGATGTGCAGGGGGTTACAGTGGTGGGACAGATGAGCAGGGGGGACAATGATCTGAGGCGTGAAGGTGCATGAATTGGGGCTGATCTGAAGTGTGGAGTTGCAGGAATTGGGGCTGATCTGAGGCACGAGTGCGGGATGTTAATTTTTCACTACTACTCAAGTAGTTCACAGCATTTACTTTATAAAAAATCCTTGCGAATTGTGTGAAGTTAACATTATTTTGTTATAAAATCGGCATGCTCAATTTCTTTGAAAATATTTTTCGGCACACTGTGCTCAAAAGGTTGCCTACCCCTGCCATAGACTGTATATAAATAGCCTATGGACATGAGCTTTGTATCATTTTTCAGCCAGTGACTGGCTTTCAAGAAAAGTGAACCAGGTGGCAGTAGGGCCATCTGAATACTTTTACTACATTGTAAATGTCCTGCTTTCCATCACTGCTACCTGTCATTGAATCTAGGTTTTTCCATTCCTCTGGGGAACCCAGAGCCACGGTAAATGCTTTCCGAGAGAGGGAGGAGCTCTGGGAACATCCATTCAAAATTCTCTTCTGGGTCTTATGAACCCGGAAACAACATGCATTTTGTCAGTTCCAAGTTTAAAGATAATTTCCAAGCTGCTGTGGCCGGGGACACAGCTAATCAAGCATGATCTGTGCTTGATTAGCTGCAGGACAGAGGTACCATTAGGGGTCTAATAGCCCCATGATGTCTCCATGGTGAGAACCTGTCACCTGCTCAATGCTATTACACAGGGGGCTTGTTAAAGAGATACTCAACCCTCCTCCCATGTTTGTTTCCCCTCTTACCTGTAGTGCTGTATCCTCTTAAAGAAAATACTCACCTGTATAGCAAATCCAGCATTGTCCCGCTGCAAACCGGCAAGTGGGTGACATATACTAGGTCCTTTATAGAAATCTGAGTAAGGTTTGAGACTTTTCATGTACTTCCTTGGGTCAATAACCACTGAGCCAACATGTTATATAAAATCATTTGTACATAACTTTATTTAGAGCATTCTACAATTCTTAAAAGGAAGGGGTTTGTTCCATAAACACAAGTTAACAAACTGCTTGTCCAGGGTGATGTAATCCTGGATTCAAGATCCCATTTTGTTTATCTTTTAGCCAACGCATTTCACAGGCTGACACGGTTCGTCAGGGCCTCAGATCCTGTCAAATACTGTAACAACATGTACAAGATATGAAAATCAATGTTTCATGTAGCAAAATCACAAATTCATTTCTTTACACACAGCATCATCTTTTGTTATCAGAAAAAATGTAGATATGTTTTCTAAATTCTTTGCAACATTCCACATAGTGGGGCAAATTATATTTTCATTATATGTATCATTATAAAAAGGTATATACTTTTTATAATGATAAAACCCCTTGCTTTTAAGAATTGTAGAATGTTCTAAATAAAGTTATGTACAAATGATTTCATATGATTGTAAGCTCTAACGGGCAGGGCCCTCTGATCCCTCCTGTATTGAATTGTATTGTAACTGTACTGTCTTCCCCGATGTTGTAGAGCGCTGCGCAAACTGTTGGCGCTATATAAATCCTGTATAATAATAATAAAAATATAATGTGTTGGCTCAGTGACTATTAACACAAGGAAGTACATGAAAAGTCCCAACTCTTACTCGGATTTCTATAATTGTCTCTCAAGGGATGGTACTTCCTTAGGGTGCGTACTGATTCACACTCTACCCCCTCACACAAGACATTATATACCAGGTCCTGTGCGGCCATCTTTATCCTTTTCCACTGGCTGTGTCTTCTGGGTGCAGGCAGCCAGATACCAATGGCACACCAGGCCCACCCCTAGGCCATGCTGTGTGCCTGATCATGCAGCCTCCTGATGATGCAGTATTCCAGGTGGCTATAGGATAGGGTACATGTGATTCTGTCCGCGGTCAGAATGGTGGCAGGGGGCTGGGACCAAAGAAAAAAAAATAAACACAGAAAAAACTCCCTGCAATTCTGCCTTGGGAGGTGAGGATGTTTAAATGTAACTAACTCCCTTTATGGAGTTAAGTTCCACTGTAACCCTCTTGTGATAAAGTTAAAAGTTAAAAGAAAAATAAAAAAATGTAAAAGCAACCCCACCCCTCTCACATGCAAATGCAAATGCACGTAGGGCATGCATATGTATGTAAACAGCAACCACACAACACATATGATAAATCACTGCTAGTGTCAGAGTGAGGGCAAAAATCCTAGGGCTATCAACTTTAAATTGATAACCTCTAAAGGCTTTAAAAGGTGCAATTTTAAGGCTTGACATGTTTGGTTTTGGTCTCTACCTACTCGACACAACCCCATCTTCTATATTTTATTAAAAAAAAAAGGGTACTATATTGCGTTTATGTGCACTAAATTTAATTTTAATATATTTTTTTTCTGAAACTATGGATATGATAAACATTCGTGCAAATATCATACAATATAAAAATTTTGCAACTGCCACCATCTAATTCTACATGGCCCTGCTTTAAGAAAAAAGATAATTGTTTGGGGGTTTTAAGCAATTTTGTGTGAAAATTTTGCCCTGAAATAGTTAGTTAATCTAGGCACACAGCTGGTGATGATGACAGGAACATTAAAGATTAAAAGAACTGTGAGCTGAAACTCACATTGCCTGACTGACTGACTTCATACAATTACCCCATAGAATTCTTATAGTGTATTGGTAATTTACATAGTAGGTTCATGTGAATGGATATTACACAATTTGAGTAGCAGAAAAAAAGTATGCCAACATAAATAATGTATTTCTATATTACTGTCGCCTACAAACTAAGTTTGAGCTAAAGCAAATAGACCTGCTTATACTTGTAGTGCCAGTCTAAGCAAAAAAGGAAGGTATATATTGTCCCACTGGTGCTCAGGAATGGTGTGCCAATATAAGATATCACCATCCAGTAGTGTGTAGTATGCTTAGAAAAATGACCGCTCCCCCAGTCCAGTCTATGTTGCTAAAATGTGTAAGATGGTCTCATTCTTACATCACTTCACAAGCCACTCCTCCTGACATATTTCACTCCAACCACCAGGGCTTAGTCATAGAGGTCCTCTAAGACTAAGCCCTTGTGGACTGAGGCCATCTCATACATGTTAGCAGACTGAACTGGGAGGTGGGATTTTTCAGATTTTTCAAAGCAAAGACTCCTGTTACTATGGGCAACTGCTTATATGTTTGCTCTATTTATTTATCAACTCTTTTGTTTTTTGTTTTTTTTCGGGTTTTTTTTTTTTTTTTTTTTTTTTACCTCTTAACAGAAGGAACAGAAGTTAACAAATACAGCAACCAATGAGAATGTTTTTTACGGCTTTGACTCCAATAAAACAAAATCTGATAAGTCTAGGTTACTATACAATACTTTTAGCAATGCTTAATTAAACTGATTTCAAAATTCACTCCAGAATACAGATGTAACCATCTATATTATTTATATTTTTATATCATTTTCATGCCTTCAGTAGGTGAGGCTTTATGTACTTCAGTAGGAGAATGTACATTGTCCTGCTTAAAAATTCAGTTTGTTGAATTGCAAATTGCTAACCTGTAAGGTCATGTTTATTGCTAACTGAAGTATAAGAGTATGGCACCAATAAAAATATAAAATATTACACATTTCTCTGATTTTTTTAATCATTCTTTAATAATATCTGTTACATACATAATTAAAAAACATTTTACATAAATGTAACTTATTGCTAAATTCCATAGTTATACATTGAAGCACTTTGAGAATGTTACCAAGATATATGTATGAATAGGATATTCACATAGAATTTATATATAGGTTTTAACCTGAGATGAAAGAAAATAGCTTAAGTGTGGCATAAGTCATTAAAGATGCATTCAAGAACTGTAGTTCAAATTTAAAACTGACACATATCATGTCACTTCCATAATGCTTTGGTTTCTGAACTTACAACACTATTTTGTGTAAGTTTTAAAGTTGCATATGATTATAGAGGCATAGGGGATTATTCCCTGAAGGCAAATAGCCTTTTCACCTAGCAAGGGATGTTGAACATTGCAAGGGAGTTGTGCTCAGAATTTAGTGAATGTACAGTAGTTAAATTTCACTATGCATAGAATCACATGCAGTGAAAATTAAAAAAATAGCTTGCACATAATTGAATGATGAAAGTCAATAGAGCTTCTCCTCATTGATTAAACTCTAGGCAAAATTCCTTTACAAAGTCCAACTTCCTTTGCAAAGTGAAAAGGCTATTTACCTTAGTAAATCGAACCACACATTATATTTGCTCCATAATCTTGATAAACATCCAGAGAAGATGGTTGTCAGTTGTTTGAAAAGAATTTGGGGTGTTTTGCTAAAGGAATAATGTTTACAGAGGTCTGTGTTCATTTTGAATGCCTAAGTGAACTTAAACCGTATAAAGTATGGGGAAGGCAGCTGGAAATGTTTTACAGATTCGAACAGTATGACAGTTCTGTTTTAATGACTGTACCCTGTAACCCTTCATTCACAAGGCATTCAATACTTAAACATCCCCCCCCTTTCTCTGATAGGTAGCTTCGTGTTATACTGGCTCATCTTTGCTAATTCAGCACAGGAGATTCCTCCTGATGGTGCTAGATTTGTAGTCCAGGCCATTCTGTAGTTGATGTTTGACAAGTCAACAATGCCTGCTACATTCAAGCTCCTTTACACTGAATGTCCAAACAGTTTTATTAAAAAAAATAAATTGTGTACTTTGCCCATGTAAGGTGAAGCAACAAGAACTAAAGTATTAAACTGCTACCCTGCCCAGCCACATGTTTTGACCTTCCTCTCGCTCCTGGCCACCAGGAAATGTTCAGACACCCAGCATTGTCACATGGGTCTAGGTAACATAATCAGCATTGTGTCTTAATGTGTAATTTACATGGTTTTCTCCCTTTGCTCCCGGATGAAGATCTGAGTCAAGGGAGACATATTTGCAACACCTATGATTATGATACATATGATACATATTGATCTCTAGATTGAACACAACAAAATGTCTTGGTGATTTTCAAATATATGAAATATGTTTGTGTTATGTTTTATTATCTTCTGTATATTGATACCAAAATTGAGGTCATTAGGTACCTAAGAGGGTCAATCTGGAGACCTATCATGAGTAAAGGGAGGAAAAATATCTTTGACCAACTTAAAGCGTAACTCCACTTTTGTTGTGAAAAAAACATTCCCCTCTGGGTGATCAATGTACATTGCAAGGATTATAACAAACTTTGTTACAGATTCCTACCTTTTGTTATTCAGAAGGAATCCCTGTGTGTTTCTCTGTGCCTCTGTTCTGAGTAGGTCTAATGGGAGTGGTTTCAAAATTAACTGTCAGGTATAGAGCTACAGGGCTCTAATGAGGAAATCGGCTGGGTGCTGGGCCTGCATCCCTTTAGACGGGTTCCTATTGAAAGTATCTCTCAAAAAATGACATTTTTGTTGCAAGGGATGCCTGAAATCTGACTTGTATCTTAGGCAGACTTCTGAGAAAATTGGTGAATCAATCACACAAGCAGGAAATGATGTTACTGGGGAGTGTTCAGTACATACTCTGTGTACAGAAAACTCCAGGTAGCTATATTGCAATGTATTCTCAGAAAATTACATTGGCTGTAGATTAAAAAGGAGAGGTAATTTTTAATAACATTCAATTACAAAATGATTAGTGTCACAATCATATGCACTATATTATTTTTTCTTTATTTGCTATTTTTTTCCCCATGAAAGTTGAGTTACCCTTTAAATGATTGCCTTTTTAGTTGCCCTGGTGTAATAGGCGTGTGTGTGTGTGTGTGGTCAAACATGTATGGCTGTCTCATAGACATTTCAAATTTGATGTAATTCAGGTTACATACATTACCTATATTAAGCACCCCTTATAATTGAGTAATAAATTCTGAGGTTAATTAATGTTTATGTGTCACTTAGATGGGTCATAAGATGTCTTATTGAAGGATTTAAAGTTACTTCTGTTTTTGAATAATGCAGAATACACTATAGTAAAATTACTTATGATAGCATAGATCATTGTGTATAAATAGGCATACTAAATATATATTCAGCATATGTAATATGTTTAAGGAACATACACTATTTAAAATACTTAACTGAGAATCCTAACTGAGAAAAGTATTCAATTATACTGTGATAATATAAGGAGTTGAAATGTACAGCAATGTTCATATACATTGGGGAATTTTCTTCTGAGTCCCTTGGTTTCTTCCACAGTCCATGGTTGAGGTGATTGTAGCTGTATTGTAACTGTCCTCCCAACAAACACAATTGAGCACTGTCCATGGTACTTTGTTTTATTTGTACATCAAAATTTTCATGATAAGCTTTCAGGGTGTACCCCTTCTTCATTTCCCAACTTCAAAAATACTCAGGAAAGGAAAACTGTTGAACTAAGAATAATAATTCTATATTACACAAAGGATAATGGACTAAATGTGGACCTCAGTTTTCTAAATCACTATTTAACAGTTTTATGTGCACTCTCACCTGTGACTCCCCCCCCCCACCCAGTCCATAGCCCTCTCCTTTCCTTATCTCTCCAACAATCTAAGTTTTTTCCTCAGAGATTGTTTACCATTCTGCTAAAACTGCATGTATTAGTACTGCTTGGACCTTAAAGAAGGGGGTACACCCCGAAAGTTTGTTCTGAAAATGTGGATGTTTGTGCAAACATACTAAAAAAGTATCACAAATAGTACTCAATTGTTTTAGCTACAGTCTAAGAACAGAATAGAATCAGAGCTTGTGTAATGCTCACCTACTATATGTGCATGTTGATTTGCACAAGGTTAAGGGAAGCTTTCATATAGCTGCATTCCCTGTGTAAGCACTGATGATTTATAGCAATCAAAGTCAAGCCTACCTCTAATGATTATTATTTTTGGGACTGGGGTATGATATGGCCCTCCCTATGTATTGTTTAAGATGTCAAGAAGGTTTATAGAGTAAATATTCATAGTAAGTATTCATAGAGGTAAAACGTCTCACAATCTAATATACATATATATTCTGCAGGATATTTATTGGATGGTGTTGAACCCAAATAAAAAGGCACATTGCATTATATTGTTTATGACATTATACAATGTGGTGTAATATTCAGAAGGACATTGGTAAACTCTACTTCGATTCCTATATAGTATCAGTAAATGTTCTGACTTACTGCTTTAACTCTAAATTCTTTCTAAACTGAACTCCATGAACTAATCATATTTGAACACCTCAAACTTGGTAACAATTTTCATCCGTAATGGGATCACTGCTGTGCTTTTATTAATATTTTTACTCCAGCTTCCTGAGAGCGCTGCACAGGATACCAATTTCACCTGCAGGAAAGAAATAGTTATGAAGTTAAAAATCCTGTTTTTTCACATGCTGGTCCCTGCATACAGAAATTTTATAGGAATTTTATATATCCAGCATAATTTCCCATCAGTTTCATGTGCTCAGGGGGCCGCAGGTACCACATATAGCCTGCCATTTCAACGAACGCATGCTCATTGTATTTCCCAAATAAGGAAGTTTCCTGTTAAGAAGCACTTGCACAGGTAGATAAATATAACACAGAAAGAGGGATTTCTGTTGATTATCCCAAACACATCTCCAAAAAAGGAAAATGTCAGGGCCGCCATTGTGTCTGGTCAGAGATCGTGCATCTGGAAATTTCTCAAACTGCAGACCGGAAATACACCACCGGAAACCGGTGGTCCACCATTTGCTCTCCAGCCTAAACCGCAAAATGGAAACATCAACAAGCACAAAGGAAGGGGGTGTTCAGAGGCAATGGGGACATGTCCAGTACATACTTGTAGGTGTGTGTTATTACATGTTATTTTTTCTTTCCTAGCGGACAGCCCGTTTCTCTTTTTTGTTGTACTCCCTTGTGGAGTTTGTGTGCATATTGGACTGAGACAAATAATATATTGATCAGTTTTTCTGTTTATGTGTACTACATACTGTATAACTTTAACTTTGTTCATTTTTGTAGATGTATTGATGTTGTGTCAAGCAATGCTCAGTCCTGAAGAAGTCCACGAAACGCATTGACTTATGGTTGAATATGGACATAATGTTGTTATGAGAAACTTTCAGCCATTTTTTTTTGGAACAAGTGAATTTTAAAAGATTATTTGCAATAAAGCAGTGTTATGCTTTTTATACACATGTAAGTGAGATGTGCTTACTTGAGATGTGTCTGGGGTAATCAACAGAAATCCCTCTGTCCATGTTATGCACAGGAAAAGCACTGGGAAATTATTCTAGGCATATAAAATGCCTATAAAATCTCTGTGTGCGTGAATCCCTAAACCTAAGGATTTAGACATGTAATGTAGGTTTAAAAAAAGGCAAAAAAGATAATATCACACCTTTAACAGTTAAAACAGAACTAAACCCAACAAGGCATGTTGTGAATGATAACTGTCACAGATGCTTGTGCCCTCAACTGAGCTGTCAAACCATCAAATGGATGTTGTTGTAACTGATCACATTTAAAGAACCATACAATCTGCAGATCAAACAGAGGCTAAGATTCAGCTTGCTTGGCTTGTAAAGGATAGGAGGGTTTAATTACACTTTAAGGTCTGCTTCTTATCATTAATTATTACAATTGTTCAATAAGATGATGATGGAAAGGGAATTTGGATATGGTTATTTAGGCCTTATAGGCCTTCCAGGACCAAGAGTCAAGTTGCAACTGGATCTCCTATTATCTCTGTTGCTAAGCCACTGGGGGGCCAGTCCTTCTTAGAAGGGACATGGAGTTCACACAGTTTTTTTTCCGCTCCTGGTATTTATTAACTATTACTGTCCCACAACATTTACCGTACTTCCTATTTCTATTCTATATGAACATTTTAGCCCCCGGTCACACCTCTACGACTTCAGGTACGACATGCGATTTACAATTTGTACTTGAAGTAGCGCCTAATGTGTTTTTATGGCAGTGTCTTAATAGATATGATTTCAAGTAGTACGATTTGAGAAGTAATTCATGTATTTCTTTTTCAGGACATTACAATTTCACTATAGACTATAATGCAAATCGTGCTGCAAATCGTACCGGTGTCTATAGCTGGTCTACAGCACTACTTGAGCCTGAAAGAAGTTTAATATTAACTCTTTGCTACTTAAACATTTGTTCATAACATCACTGTTCCTCCCTGTGACATGGATAGCCCCTCTCACTGAAGTAGCATTGAAGTCATACCAAATCTTTACAAATCTCACATAAGTAGTGCTGAAGTAGTGGTTAAAGTCAGGCTTTAAATCGCACTACTTTAAATTGTACCTGGTGTGACCGCAGGCCTTTTTTAAATTTTATTCTGTATAGTAGGAAAGAGTTACAACTTCTGTTAGGATTTATTGCTGTCTGTGTCCACACTAAGGAGAATTACCCTCTATATTTTTGCTGGTGACCATTGCCACTGGGGCTAAAAGTGAGGGAACATCCAAAATCTGGATTTGCTACTGGATCAGGAATAGAGAAAAATTATCCAGTTTAGAGAACTGTTTGGGTTTGTGTTCAGTAGAACACAAACCTCCTCCTTTCTGTAATAACATATAACTACAAGCTGCTGAAATTATATTACTGTTATTTAAACTTTATGAAACAGTGATCAACTTAGAGTATTGTACAAAGTTCAGTAAAACATAAAACCTATCCCAGGATCAGCAATCATCCTTTACTGTTCTGACTACACTAAACAGAAAAAAGCAGAATAATAATAAAAATATTGATAACTTTTTTTACAGAATCAAAAAATAATGATAATTATTGAGTACCACATGTAGCCAGTGGTCTATTAATGTGCTAAATAAGTACATATAATACAAAGCAGTACTGGGACATTTCTATATAATATACACAAATATAACAAATAGCACAGGTATTATTAATAACTTACTGTTAATGCAGTCAGCCAGATTCTTCAGCTGTTGTACATTATCCAGTACCTCAATACTTTGTGTATATGAATTGTAGCGAACCGAGAAAGGACGAGGTATTGTGGCAGCAAATTTCCTGTCAAAATGATATAACATTGCAAGTTCATTCAAATGAATACACTTTATTTGCTGTTTATAAATCACTCATGAAAAATACAATAGGAATGTATACTCTTTTTAGGATGACATTTATCCTTCAATTTTCAGTCTTAAAAAGTCTCAGCAGGCAAAAAGCCTTATCAAAATTGGTTGGAAATATGACATCCTGAAAACTGTGTACATTCTGATAAATGATGAAACCGCTGAGATTGAAAGGGTCAAAGTAAAAGCTGGTGCCTACATAAACACAAGAGTTCTCACCTCACTTTCTCTTTGGCATCTTCAAAACTTTCAGCAACAAAATAAACTGGTTGGAACTCTGTTATTGGGTATTTCTGTTTAGATGTCTTCACTGGTTCAAAGGGTTTCACTTCTGGCTTATCTGTTAAACAGTACTGCAAAAAGAAAAAGACAACATAAAAGGGTAAATGCACAGGTGGGAATGTATAAAGTAATAAAAGTGTTTCTATGATCTAAATGTTTTTTTCTTTGTTTTGGATAATGTGGGGAAGGGTTAGAACCCTTACCAGGTTCTACTTTTATTGGAGACTCTGTTGGCAAGAATTTCCCTTACTCATACCTCCCAACATTTTGAGATGGGAATGAGGGACACCTACAAACAAACGTATGTAGGCATAGGACACGCCCCCTGCCACACACCCTTAAAGGAGAATTAACCAAAAAAAGGTAAATTAAATCCACAAGTGCTTTTTTTTACCACTACTATTTCTTTATATTGGCTTTTAAAATGTACAAATGCAGCAATTTAGAAACTGGATGAAAGGTTTAGCACTGGGAAACACTTTTTTAAAGTTAAAAAGTACATTTTATATACAACTATATAGATCAAACCAAAATGAGTGACAAATGAGGAGGAAAGAGGGACAATGCTCCAAATTAGGGACAGTCCCTCGAATTCAGGGACAGTTGGGAGCTATGCTTACTCCCTGCTTCGAGGATAAAGTTTTACTATACAGGAAGTGAGGAAAATCTGAAACAGGAAAACAAACAACAATAAAAATTGCAAAAGCATTCTAGCTATCCACTACTAATAAAGCAGACATTGCATTATGGGCGGTGGGTGATCAAAAGGCACAACATCCCTGCCCAATTTAAACCAAAAATAAATATGTATATGAGACCATTTAGGTGCCAAAATAAAACAAAAACCAATTCAAAAAGTACTGTATTATTAAAAATACTTTTTATGTACAATACATGAGTTATGAAAATCCTAGGATGGACCTCAGGATTAAGCCTCTACCTATGGTACATACATCACTGAATAACCCAGAAAAATGTGCACTTTTATTATTATGACATATACATATATATGGATTACATTACTGAGCAAAGATGGGCATTTTAAGGCAATTCACAGTCAGCTTCATCAGGAAGACAGGTGATATAATATGTATTTAGGCCAGGTGCACAATGAATGCAGCAAACCTATAACCAAAGCCCCCCTAAGTCTGGTATCCTAAAGATGTCACAAATGACTAGATCAACAACCTATCCCTGGAGTTGGTCATACATGATCAGTATGTCAAACCTAGTAATTCCTATTCAAGTATACTGTATACAGCAATTAACTCAAGACAGGCTTTCTAGATGTTCCCAGTGCTCCCCCCCAAGCTGTAACTTTCCTTAAATCCTCACCCAGTATGTGTCTCCACCATGCACTTTCACCAACGTCCACTACTTAACTTCAAGGAACATTTTTACTTCTGCCTGTGTTGCTTTTGGAGAAGAAATGTTGTCCCTGGGAGGAAGTGAGGGGAACTCTCTGACTGAGCCTTGGACAGCAGTAAAGCCCCAACAGGAGTTCTACTCCTTATCCAGGCTATCCAAAACTAACACAAATGCTCTGGCTTTTTAGATATGCTTTACTACAAGACAAATCTATTTTGGGACAGAAACTTAAATGCAATTTAGTTGTGGTTTCCATGCACTTCATGATAAAGTCATATTAAAAAGGGTTGTAACACAAGGACAGTACATTCTAAAGCAGGGATATGCAATTAGCAGACCTCCAGCTGTTGCAGAACTACAAGTCCCATGAGGCATAGCAAGACTCTTTCAGCCAAAGCATGATACCCAGAGGCAGAGGCATGATGGGAATTGAAGTTTTGCAACAGCTGGAGGACCGCTAATTGCATATCCCTGTTCTAAAAAGTATATATTCCCAATGGTAAACTAGATATGATTATCGCTCTGTCCTAATTTCACAACTAGTATTACTGCATGTAAGTAAATTAAACTTAGAAAAGCGTCTGTCTTTGCAGAAGACATACTGGTGAGGTACATCTTTATTCTGGAAGGCTTGAGTGAATTTTCTTTTATATTTGTGGGTAATCACATACCTTTCTGTTAGTCAAAACTTGGCTCTGGATTGATTAAACATTTTTAGGCCATTCATCTGTGATGGTGGTAGTGGATTTATTCTTCCTACCAAGTAGACCTACCGTCATGTGCAGCCCCCCGCCACCCCCCACATCCCATTACCCTAGCAGACTTGCTAGTCTTAATATCACACTAACAATATCAGATGTCAATGCCACACAAGACATATTGAGGTTGAAGAGAGGTTAAAAGAGACCCCTGTGCATAAGTAAACCAAGAACTGACAACTACAGCACAAACCTCTGATTGAGTTTTATTGAATAAAACAGCACTAAGAGTCAAGTAGATCCAGTAAATGCTGTAACCCATGCCAACAAATCTGCTTTCAGTTTACTGAAGTTAGATCATTGATGGATGAACTCTGACTGGCTGCTTCTTGGATTACAGAATAAGTCAAATGTGAATTGTTTTTCACATTTAACATTTCGCAGTGGTGTTACAATGCAAAAAACTGACCCTTAATATACATCCTGTTCTAATTCCTGGAGCGCAGACATTGCAACTAGTTAATGACCCTTACACTTTCTGCACTTTGATTGTAAATATATTAGAATGAGTATAGAAAAATCAAACCTGTAATTCTCCAAATGATGAAAGCAGGCCAGCTCCATAAGCCTTTACTTTATCTTCCTGTTTGCAAAGGCCAAATTCAGCAGTGAACCAGTACACCTTGTGGGGGAAAAATATAACCATCATTATTAGTACACGGTAAAGAAAGTAGATCCTAAATTTACTTACTTTGAAAGTAAATCTCATCTCTACGTTAGTGAAAAAACATTACTTGTGATTCTTAGGCCAGAGTCAGTATTTAACAGATGATATATAGACCATGAACATATTTTTGGGGGTCATTTAAAAAAAAAAAAAAAGGAAAAAAATTACACATTTATAAAGTGATGTGCCTCACAAATTATGTAGAATCAATTAAAAAATGAATGAGAAAAAAAATACAGACAAAGAGAATGCTGTGACATACCCAGGCAGCACCCTGCAGTTTGCTTTTTATGAATGGACCACACACTGCGGGACTATGTAGAACATTATAAATGAGCCTCATGTGTCATTTGGCTTCCCTAGCAACAATATAAAGGGGCCGTTTGACTCTCTTATGTTCATTTTAGAGGCGATTTCTCTAGTGGTACAGAATACTGTTTGGTTTCAAAGCAATTGTCCAGATGTATTTGCTAAAAGCTATTGCTGTCTACATAAGTTCTGCTACCTGCCTCTGTTCCCCATAGCAGTCACATGCTCTGCTACCGCTGTAGTTATGCCACTGATATAGATAATAAACATTGTACAGCCCAGTGTCTGGTAGAGAATTGTCAAGATGTGTGTTTTGAGTAAGGCTGATATAATGTTATTATATTCTATTTGTTCTGAAAGGATTCCAAATGTATATAGTTGAACAAATTGTTGTGATCCTTGTATAAAGGATGTCGTGGATGAGGACAAGAAACACCAAAAAATGATCTACTGTAATATTTTACACAGTATGACTTGTTATACTTACGGTAGCCAGCATCTCAATATATTCATCTGGAGCACCGAGTGATGCCAATCCAATCTCCTAATGAGATAGAGTAGTGAAAATTTTATTTTATTATTTGGACCCAGCCATAATACATAATACACAATATATAATACAAGTCTCTAAATGTGAGTGCAGAATACCTACTTGAGAAAATTGGGCAAAGCTTGGGTCAGCAAATAAAGGAGCATGCCCCAGAAGTTCATGACAAATATCACTGTAAACAGGGGAAAATAAATAAAAAATAAAAGTTGAGCAGCAGTTGGTTGAAAAAAGCTGCCATATTTAAATAAAATAAATCAAATATGTGGTTATTTTGTATTTTTCAATTGTTGTTCAGTGACATATTTTTTCTACAATTTAAATGGTTAAAAAAATAAATTGCAAAAGTCTTTTCCCTTTAACGTACACTATATTACCAAAAGTATTGTGACGCCTGCCTTTACATGCACATGAACTTTAATGGCATTCCATTCTTATCCAATAGGGTTCAGTATTGAGTTGGCCCACCCGTTGCAGCTATAACAGCTTCAGCTCTTCTGGGAAGGCTGTCCAAAAGATTCAGACGTGTGTCTATATGTTTGACCCTTCTTCCAGAAGCGCATTTGTGTAGTCAGGAACTGATGTTGCACGAGAAAGCCTGGCTCGCAGTCTCTAATTCATCCCAAAGGTGTTCTATCAGGTTGAGGCTATGACTCTGTGCAGGCCAGTCAAGTTCCTCCACCCCAAACTCACTCATCCATGTCTTTATGGACCTTGCTTTGTGCACTGGTCCAAATCATTTGGTGGAGGGGGGATTATGGTGTGGGTTTGTTTTTCAGGGGTTGGGCTTCACCCCTTAATTCCAGTGAAGGGAACTCCTAAAACTTCAGCATACCAAGACATTTTGAACAATTTCATGTTCTCAACTTTGTGGGAGCAGTTTGGGGATGGCCTCTTCCTGTTCCAACATGACTGCGTACCAGTGCACAAAGCAAGATCCATAAAGACATGGATGAGCTAGATTGGGGTGGAGGAACTTGACTGGCCTGCACAGAGTCATGACCTCAACCCTGGCCAAAACCCGATAGAACACCTTTGGGATTATTTAGAGTGGAGACTGCGAGCCAGGCATTTTCGTCTACATTAGTGACTGACCTCACAAATGCGCTTCTGGAAGAATGGTCAAACATTCCCATAGACACACTCCTAAACCTTGTGGACAGCCTTCCCAGAAGAGTTGAAGATGTTATAGCTGCAAAGGGCGGCCAGGGTTGTCGGGAAGAGGCCCTTGTCCTCATCATCATGGGGACAAGGTGCTTTGGGGTGGGGGGGCCCGCAGCGTGCCCCCCTCCCCCAGGGCACGAACCTCCCATGTTGAGGGCATGCGACCTAGTACGGTTCAGGAGGGGGGGGGCGCTCGCTCGTCCCCACCCCCGTTCCTGACCGGTCGGGCTGCGTGCTCGCATAAGGGTCTGGTATGCATTTGGGGGGGCCCCCACGCCGTTTTTTCAGCGTAGGGGGTTCCCCTCAAGGTCCATACCAGACCTAAGGGCCTGGTATGCTCTTGGAGAGGGAACCCATGCCGGTTTTTTATTTAAAATTTGGCGCAGAGTTCCCCCTCAAGATCATCTGAGCACAAGTCACGTGCCGAAGTCGGATCATGCGAGACTTTGATCCGACTTCAGTGATAGTCAATAGGCTGAAGTAGGATCAAAGTCGGACCAAAGTAGTACAGGGAGCATTTCTAAAGTCGGAACGACTTGTGTCGGACCAGTTAGGACGGCTCCCATAGGGAAACATTGGATTTCACACGTCATGCGACATGAGCTCCCAATGTCGGAGCGTTTGTCGGACCAGTGTGAACCCAGCCTTAGTCAGCATCTTGATATGCCACACCTGTGAGGTGGATGGATAATCCCGGCATAGGAGAAGTGCTCACTATCCCAGATTTAGACAGATTTGTGAACAATATTTGAGAGAAATATGCCTTTTGTGTACATAGAAAAAGTCATAGATCTTTGAGTTCAGCTCATGATAAATAGGGGCAAACACAAAAGTGTTGCGTTTATAATTTTGCTCAGTGTATTTACGTCTCATTTGACAAGCATCTGAGACCTCAGTAAAGAAAGCATTATTATACCTGTATAGATAACTACTATATATTTACATTTCATATTTATAGTACTTGTAAAATTAACAAAATGTACTCACGGTTCAGGAGTATACATGGGTTTTGACCAATGGCGGATATACTGGGTTGAGTGAAAAACTCTAAATGCTAGTCCTGCCAAAAAGTCACGAGAGGACAGCAAACCAGCAACAGGGCGTAAACGAAATCCAGTACAATCTTCACAAAAAAATAAAAAAGTAAAATATACAAAATGTTCATATTAAGCCTGCATCAGCAATCCACAAAAATCTAGTGCAGTCTTTTTCTATCAGGCTAGCCCCCTTCGTTTTAGCATACTGTTCAGTCAGGTCACATCGAAACCTTGGGATTTTCTTCTGTAAAATATGGTGCTACCAATGTTTTAATGTATTACTCGTTATTACTCACCCAGCTACCGAATCTAGCATTGTCCTGCTGACAGCCTTCTGTCAACAGACACCGCTGGGTCTCGCACTGCTATCTTACTTGTTACATCGTGAGGCCCGCTGGCTCTTCCAGGTTCAGCTGGCAGGGCCTTGCAACGATGTGCCACTAGGCCCGCCCCCCCCCTCCTACTTCTGAATGAATGACTAAAGGCCCCCTAGGATATGTGACCTGCATATTCTAGGAGGCACCATGCACGTCTCAAGGCAAATGACGTACCTTGATGGGAGGGGTGCTGCTTGTTAAAAAAAAACAAAAAACAAAAACACTGGCCAATTCTTGTACAGGAGGGGAGGAGGGGTGGACATGGGGGTAGTTGCTATAAAGGGTGAAGGTTCGCTTTAAATAAAGTTGTTTTAAAATCATTGATATATTTTTTTTTTTTTACAATATAGCTTTTCCATAAATAAAAAAAAACACATCTAGGTAAGATATTTAAAAGTAAGTTTCACACTAACACAGCCTAAATCTAAAATTTGCAAATGTGTAATTTATTAAGATTACAGAGTTAATCATAGAACAGTAGATATGATAAGGGGGATAACTACATAATATAGTAGCTCAAAGCAAGAATAAGTTTACTCAGGAACAATTGTTTTTACTGTCAGTAAAACAACTGTCAGTACTGGTACATATGGAAAATTTCTCAGATTTATGAGATTAGGTATAGGCTTAATGATTATGATAAAGTCATGGTTAAAAGACATGGTTTTAGATTAAGGATATAATTTTAAATGGTCTACAGTCAGGTCCATAAATATTGGGACGTCAACACAATTCTAATCTTTTTGGCTCTATACACCACCACAATGGATTTAAAAAGAAACAATATGTGCTTTAACTGCAGACTTTCAGCTTTAATTTGAGGGTATTTACATCCAAATCAGGTGAACGGTGTAGGAATTACAACAGTTTGTATATGTGCCTCCCACTTTTTAAGGGACCAAAAGTAATGGGACAATAGGCTGCTCAGCTGTTCCATTGCCAGGTGTGTGTTATTCCCTCATTATCCCATTTACAAGGAGCAGATAAAAGGTCCAGAGTTAATTTCAAGTGTGCAATTTGCATTTGGAATCTGTTGCTGTCAACTCTCAATATGAGCTGTCACTATCAGTGAAGCAAGCCATCATAAGGCTGAAAAAACAAAACAAACCCATCAGAGAGATAGCAAAAACATTAGGTGTGGCCAAATCAACTGTTTGGAACATCCTTAAAAAGAAAGAAGGCACCGGTGAGCTCAGCAACACCAAAAGACCCAGAAGACCACGGAAAACAACTGTGGTGGATGACTGAAGAATTCTTTCCCTGGTAAAGAAAACACCCTTCACAACAGTTGGCCAGATCAAGAACACTCTCCAGGAGGTAGGTGTATGTCAACAATCAAGAGAAGACTTCACCAGAGTGAATACAGAGGGTTCACCACAAGATGTAAACCATTGGTGAGCCTCAAAAACAGGAAGGCCAGATTAGAGTTTGCCAAACAACATCTAAAAAAGCCTTCACAGTTCTGGAACAACATCCTATGGACAGATGAGACCAAGATCAACTTGTACCAAAGTGATGGGAAGAGAAGTGTAATGAGAAGGAAAGGAACTGCTCATGATCCAAAGCATACCACCTCATCAGTGAAGCATGGTGGTGGTAGTGTCATGGCGTGGGCATGTATGGCTGCCAATGGAACTGGTTCTCTTGTATTTATTGATGATGTGACTGCTGACAAAAGCAGCAGGATGAATTCTGAAGTGTTGCGGGCAATATTATCTGCTCATATTCAGCCAAATGCTTCAGAACTCATTAGATGGCGCTTCACAGTACAGATGGACAATGACCAGAAGCATAGTGCGAAAGCAACCAAAGAGTTTTTTAAGGGAAAGAAGTGGAATGTTATGCAATGGCCAAGTCAATCACCTGACCTGAATCTGATTGAGCATGCATTTCACTTGCTGAAGACAAAACTGAAGGGAAAATGCCCCAAGAACAAGCAGGAACTGAAGACAGTTGCAGTAGAGGCCTTGCAGAGCATCACCAGGGATGAAACCCAGCGTCTGGTGATGTCTATGCGTTCCAGACTTCAGGCTGCAATTGACTGCAAAGGATTTGCAACCAAGTATTAAAAAGTGAAAGTTTGATGGATGATTGTTAATCTGTCCCAATACTTTTGGTCCCTTAAAAAGTGGGAGGCACATATACAAACTGTTGTAATTCCTACACCGTTCACCTGATTTGGATGTAAATACCCTCAAATTAAAGCTGAAAGTCTGCAGTTAAAGTACATCTTGTTCGTTTCATTTCAAATCCACTGTGGTGGTGTATAGAGCCAAAAAGATTAGAATTGTTTTGATGTTCCAATATTTATGGACCTGACTGTATGTATGAAATGATAGCTGCACAGACACAATAAATATCTGTACAGAAAGAATAAAAAATTGCTGTATTTTCTTTAATATGATTAATTCCTATATTGTCTGCACGATCTAGTGGCCATAATGCATTTATTTCCTGATTGAAATATTTGTGAAAAAAAAATCCATTATGGCCAATAAATGGTGCTAATGATATAGGAACTAATCATAGTAAAGAAAATACAGCAAATATTCATTCTTGCTGTACCGATGTTTATCGTGTCTTTGCAGCTATAATTTTAGGTCAGACAAGCTGTATAATTTCTGCACTTTGAACAGCTGTGCGGAAGACTGCAGATAAACAAGTACAACTTAAGTAGGAGGATTTTTTTTTCTCTGTGTATCATCTGAGGGCTGAGGCTAGTCACTTTACTGGGTTCGTTAAGGGTTTACAACGACTTTAAGCCCTTCCGACCACTCACCAAAGTGGACTTTTTTCCGTGGGGCCGCATATATGCGTATTTCCCTTTGTACTGGGAGCGTGCCACAAAGTGTGTTTCCAGCACAGAGACTGGGCTCTGACTCGTACTAACGATTGAACCCAGGACTCTCAGTTCTGGGTCACCTGATCGCTGTGATAGCCTCTAACTGGCTTTAACAGTGATCAGTCACTGTGAGCCCACCCCTGTGTTTACTTCCTCTTCTGAATGAAGAGAAAGATGCATTGTATCTTTCTCTTCTTGTAGGAAAAGTAAATGTAAACAAACCAAAGTGTGTAAAAAAAAAAAAATAAAAAATAAAGAATAAAAAAAAAAAGAAAGAAAAAAAAATAACAAGACCAAGGTTTGCCGGGGTTAGTGTTAGGGTCAAGGTCAGGGTTAAAGGTCAAGGTTGGGGTCAAAGGTCATATTATGGGTAGAATAAAAATAAAATTAAGTTTGTATCGGTGCCAGCTAGTGTTAGTGTCAGCGTGGTTTAGGCAGGATAAAAAGAATGCAAAATGTGCACCATTGTTTCCGCGCTGTATTACGGGTACAAACAACAACTAACATATACATATGTGGTATTGCTACAATCGCCAGGAGCAGAAAAATTATTTTGGTTTGTTCCTTGGTGGTAGAATAGCAAGAAATATACAGCTAAATTAACCACTTACGGACCGCCCACCATCATTATACGGTGGCTCTTTGAAGTGGAATATTTTGTTATTATGGCAGCAGCTAGCTGCCATAACCCCAGTATCCAATTCTTTAGTGGGCGGTCCGCTTTCAGATAAAAGTGGTCTCAGTTGCAGATTCGCCACAAGATCACTTTTATGGGTGGCGGGAGAGGCCCCCCCTCCCGCTGTGCTCCAATGCCCTCCACCTCTTACCAGAGCTGCTGGCAGCGGCGGAGGCGATAAGATCCTGTCCCCTGCTTGGCTGGCTGCCGAGTGAGGGGAAGATAGCCCCCACCCGGCTCCATACCATTGCAGGGTGGAAGCAACGTTAAAACTTCACTTCCGCCCATAGCTCTTAAAGGGACAATTTTTTAATTTTTTTTTTCAAATGACATTTTCTTTTTGCATTGTAGTGTAAATATGAGATCTGAGGTCTTTTTGACCCCAGATCTCATATTTAAGAGGTCTGGTCATGCTTTTTTTTTATTACAAGGGATGTTTACATTCCTTGTAATAGGAATAAAAGTGACACTTTAAAAAAAAAAAAAAAGAACAGTGTAAAACAATAAAATAAATAGTAAAAAAAAAAAAAAATTTAACACGGCCCGTCCTGCCGAGCTCGCGTGCAGAAGCGAACGCATACGTAAGTTGCGCCCGCATATGAAAATGGTGTTCAAACCACACATGTGAGGTATCACTGGGATCGTTAGAGCAAGAGCAATAATTCTAGTCCTAGACCTCCTCTGTAACTCAAAACATGGAACCTATAAAATGTTTTAAACGTCGCCTATGGAGATTTTTAAGGATAAAAATGTGTTACCACTCCACCAGCGGGTGCAATTTTGAAGCGTGACATTTTGGGTATCAATATACTCGGCATAGCATCATCTTTCACAATATAAAAAAAATTAGGCTAACTTTACTGTTGTCTTATTTTTTTAATTCAAAAAAGTGTATTTTTTTTTTTTTAAAAGTGCACTTGGAAGACCGCTGCGCAAATACAGTGTGACAGAAAGTATTGCCCACCATTTTATTCTCTAGGGTGTTAGGAAAAAAATCTATAATGTTTGGGGGTTCTAAGTCATTTTCTGGCAAAAAAAAAAAAGATTTTAACTTGTAAACAACTAGTTTGAAAAATAGGCCCGGTCCTTAAGTGGTTAAAAAAAAAGTTTTTTTTACTATATTGGGCCAGTTTTCCTTTGATAATAAAAAAAAATCAGGAGATATCAGTTACCATTCACCAACAAAATAAAAGCCAAATTTTTCCTCAAAAAAACAAGGTATAATTTACCTGGATACACAAAGTAGTTGTCCTGATATGTACAGTTTTACTAATACATGCCAACGTTGCAAAATTGTGCTTAAGCATTAACATTTGTTTTACCCTGAGACCCCATTCACTCAGGGGCAACACGACTTGCAGGTCGCCTCAGCGAGGCGACCTGTAAATGACTGCCCGGGCGACTTGCAAAACGACTTCTGTATAGAAGTCTATGCAAGTCGCCCCAAGTCGCCCCCGAAGTCGTACAGGAACCTTTTTCTAAGTCGGAGCGACTTGCTTCGCTCCCCTTAGAACGGTTCCATAGCACAGAACGGGAGGCGACTTGTCAGGCGACTAGGTCGCCTGACAAGTCGTCCCTGTGTGAATGGGCTCTTAGGCGTGAAGGGGTTAAGCTAAGTTACGTTTCAAGATGTGGAAGAGGGAGGGTATTGGGGAGTAAGTGCTAGACTCACTGCCCTGGGTTCTTTCTGGTCAGATCAGACATTTCTGCTGATTGCGTTGCTGATTACTATACATCATTTTTATTTGCTAAGCATTAGGGAAAAAAATTCCAAGTGAATACAGTATTTATAATACACATTTACAAATATGCTTATTCATTGATCAGCTAGCTATACATTTATTTATCCACATACTTTGCAAGAAGTTAGACACGTCTTCAAGCTGAGGAATGTTATTTTCATTATATCCACAATATTCTTCCAACAAAGGAAAGACATGGTTATGTTCATAGCAAGCATGGGTGGGATATAGGGATTTAAGCTCTTTGAAAACTGTCCCCCATGTGTTCTTCTCCTGTTCTGTGTAGCTAACACGAGGAATAGGCTGACCACTAAAAGAAAAAAAAAAATATATAGACTTTCATTTAGTTCACATAAGTTTTAGAAGGCAAAGCATTACCCCGTGTTGTAGAATTTACTTACTTCCTTACCCACCCAACACCTGAATTACTGGACAAAACCATTGAAGGATAGATGGGTCATGTGGCTTACAATGTTAAAACAGCATATCATGATTCCAGTCCACAGGGACCTTTAGCACGTTGTGTTATTCACAGGTCCATTCACAGGTCCATGTTTTAATTCATAAAATTCCAAAACAGTTTTACAATGTACAGTACATTCTGGTTCTTGAAGAGTGGCCCCTAAGTTTTTTCAAGGGCTGCATATTTTATTATTTCTAATTACGCAAAAGAATTAGGGAATAATTTGGGTTCAATGTATTATTAAGTAACTTTCAATTTACGTAGAACCTTTTCTGAAGTGCAATAGAAAACATGCAAAGTTAAAAGAATGTCTTTGAAGGTTGACCTTCAAGACTCTTAGATATACATCTTAAAGGACACAACATACAGGGATATGGGAAATCATTATAGACACTGATACATGCACCTACACAGGTTTAGCTGAATGGACTATTGTCTTTTTTCAGCCTTACCGGCTATGTAACTACTAGCAATAGTTAATCACATTCTACCGGACTTGTTCTGTAAAGTTAACATTTAATGAACATGTCCAGTTCAATGTGACTAAATACTACTTGCTAAAGCTAGCAGTAGTCGCTTTCTTTTAGACTTGCCTCTGCAACATTGAAGATGTTTTGCCATTCATCAGAGTAGCTTTATTCATTTCTAAAAGTGTCAGGACTATACCCCATCAACAATAGCCGCATGGGCAACTCAAGTCACCCTAATCCAGTCACAATGGAAGGTGTCAAGGGAGATGATGATAGTCCAAAATGAAGCATAAAAGTTTGTGAAAACAACAGTGCCTTGAAAAAGTATTCATACCCCTTGAAATTTTCCACATTTGGTGGAACATGATGATGGCAGCATCATATCGTGGGGATGCTTTTCTTCAGCAGGGACAGGGAAGCTGGTCAGAGTTGATGGGAAGATGGAATGAGCCAAATACAGGGCAATCTTAGAAGAAAAACCTGTTAGAGTCTGCAAAAGACTTGGGACTGGGGCGGTTGTTCACGTTCCAGGAGGACAACGACCCTAAACATACAGCCAGAGCTACAATGGAATGGTTTAGATCAAAGCATATTCATGTGTTAGAATGGCCCAGTCAAAGTCCAGACCTAAATCCAACTGAGAATCTGCTGTTCACAGACGCTCTTCATCCAATCTGACAGAGCTCAAGCTATTTTTGCAAAGGAGAATGGGCAAAATGTCACTCTCTGGATGTGCAAAGCTGGTAGAAACATACCCAAAAAGACTTGCAGCTGTAATTGCAGCGAAAGCTGGTTCTACAAAGTATTAACTCAGTGGGGCTGAATACAAATGCACGCCACACTTTTCAGATATTTATTTGCAAAAAAATTTGAAAACCATTTATCAATTTCCTTCCACTTCCCAATTATGTGCCATTTTGTGTTGGTCTATCACATAAAATCCCAATAAAATACATTTACGTTTTTGATTGTAACATGACAAAATGTGGAAAATTTAAAGGGGTATGAATACCTTTTCAAGGCACTGTAAATGCAAAATCCAATCGCTATGATGATTATGTACCTAGAACAAGGTATATACTCTCCCACCTGACACTCACGAGAAGAAGCTACTTGGATAAATGGTAAAATGTGTTTAACACTACAAAGCAAGTCTAGTTGTATGTGACTAATCACTACTAGCTATACCATGATCTGGATAAATGAAAAACTTCCAAGAAAAAGATGCATTTAAACCACCACCAAAACCAACAGTACCAAGTAGGCCATTCAATATTAATGTCCAGAAATGTATAATGAACAGCTGGTGAAAGTTCTAATCAATAATGCATGTTTTCACCATCACAAAGAAATTATGGGTAAAGGGGCATAAAAAAATATTTATAGTAAAATATATTTACCATGACCAAGGAGAATTTGAGAGACACCGGGTAAACATACCCATAGTCAAACTTTTTATTTTATTTTTTGGATAGAATGGTGAAGGATTAGAACCCTTGTCCTGTTTTACTGATATCCGGGGTTCTGTTAAAGAGATTTTCTCTTATTTTCTGTTTTGGGGACAATGTTTTAACAGACGGGAAGTGAGAGAAAATCTGCAAAAGGTATACAGACAACCATAAATAGCTAACACGGGTTCTAGCCTTCCCCTATGTAACTTAAAAATGTGTATTTACTTTTGTCTGTGCTGCTATCAGAGCCTTTCCTTCAGTGGCGTAACTAGAACTTTCAGGGCCCCGATGCAAGAAACCATGAAGGGCCTCCCTGACCCCCGGACAGGGCTCTTTTCTCCGAGCCCGATGGCGGAACACCAGGGCCCGGTCACAAGTGGGTGGCTGCATATAAAGGAACTGCCCCCCCCCGCTTCTCCTCCTCTCCCTCCCACAGGCATTCAGCGGCTGCAGGAGGAAAATGGAGAGATGGGTTCCTCTATGTCGGTGTTTCTCAATCTTTTTCCAGTCAGGGCACCCTTGAAGTATACCCCTAGGTGAATGGGGCTGCACTGCAACCACTCCGCAACTGTGTGCATTACATGCAGTTGCAGGATAGTGATGATGCATTTAAGGGGTTAAAACAGGCGGTCAGTAGGCAACATATTGCCTCTTTACTGGCTGTCAAATGCCTCTGAAAAGCGAACCGAGCATGGATTGCTTTTCGGAGGATAAGCATTTTTTTGCTGGTACTATGAACAAGCAAAAAAAATAAAAAAATCGGTTCTGATTGTACACATATAGGGGGTCAGGATTAAAAGGGTATACCTAAAATGTGCATACATACATGTAAACACACACACATATATAAACACACACACACACATATATAAAAACACACACACACATACATATATATATATATATATATATATATATATATATATATATATATATATATATATATATATATATATATATATATATATATATATATATATATATATATATATGCACATATGAACGCACATATAAACCAGTGGCGGCTGGTGCTCAAAATTTTTAGGGAGGCGCAAGCAAACTGAGAAATTTAGAAAAAGAAACATCAATTGCAGCCACTGTGCCCATCAAACGCCGCCACTGTGCCACCAAACGCCGCCACTGTGCCATCAAACGCCGCCACTGTGCCATCAAATGCCACCACTGTGCCCATCAAATGCCGCCACTGTGCCATCAAATGTAGCCACTGTGCTTATCAAACTCTGCCGCTGTGCCATCAAATGCCGCCAGTGTGCCCATCAAACTCTGCCAGCGTGCCCATAAAATGCTGCCACTGTGCCCATCAAAGTCTGCCACTGTGCCCATTGAAGTCTGCCACTGTGCCATCAAATGCCACCACTGTACCCATCAAATGCCGCCACTGTGCCCATTAAATGCTGCCAGTGTGCCCATCAAATGCTGCCAGTGTGCCCATCAAATGCTGCCACTGTGCCCATTAAATGCTGCCAGTGTGCCCATTAAATACTGCCAGTGTGCCATCAAATGCTGCAACTGTGCCATCGAATGCTGCCACTGTGAATCCCCCTCGCCTGCTCGCCATCTGCCCAGCACTTACCCTGTCTCGGTGGGGCAGCAGGTGACGGCCACGAGTGGGGTCCTCCATGCGTCTCCTGCTGTCCTCATCTCCCGTCCTCTCCTCCTGATAGGCGTCCAATAGCCGCGCCTATCGTTTTAGCCAATCAGGTGACGGGTAACAGACCCGCACACCTGATTGGCGGAAAGGCGGTTCAGTGTTAGGAAAGTGAATATTAATTTGCTTTTCTAACACACCTGGGTGGACTGTGAGCTCCAAAAATAGCACTCGCAGTTCACCTATTTTGAAGCCTATTAGAGCCTATGGCTCCAATCAGGTGCTTAAAAAACATCCCCCGCCGCTGTAATTCAGGTGCCCGGCGCCCGAAAAGGGGCCGGACACATAAATATGGGGGTGGCAGCGGTGGCCATGGATAGATTCATGCTATGCGTGAATCTATCCATTGGTCATGGGGGGGGCTGGAGAGAGGGGGCAGCGCCTGTGCGCCCTTATGGACGCACCGTCACTGATAAACACATGCACATACATGCACACTCACATGTACACACATACATACATGCACACTCACATGTACACACACACACATACACGCACACTCACATACATACACACTCACATACATACATGCACTCACATACATATGGATACATACATGCACACACACATACATATGCACACACATATACACACATATAAACACACATACAGTAGATACATAGATATTCTTATTAAAAAAGTCAGACCTTTACCTTAGCTCTTCCTACCGGGTACTGCACTGTAGGGGGAGACAAAGAGCACAGCACTGTGCTTTCACTTTGATGAGCTCCCTGCACAGTCAGTGCCGCTTACAGTTCGGCTGACGAGCTTGTCTCAGCCGTCCCTGCCATTCCTCCTATCGAAGAGTACAGGGGGCCCTCAAGGTCTTTTTTGGCTATACTTCTATAGATCACAGGAGTGTGTAATTCTGCACTCCTGCGACCTGTTTTCACCCAACAGATGCATTTTAAATTACACTCTGTTTTAAAGGTATATTTTTTATTTCCAGAAACATATTAATTTTTTTGATACACCGTGTCCTTGATTTTATTTGCTATAAAAAGAATAGTAATAATATTGCACATTAATTTTATTTAAAAGAAAAAGGATAAAGCTTCCACATACTGATAAATCTGATAAATGATTTGTGATTTTTTTTTATCAATAACTGTACTTACTGCTTGTAATTGAATGCAATGTCTGCAAATTCTTTGCGTCTAGCCCGATACACAGGATCAGTGAATCCCTAAGAGCAAATAAAAGAAATCATGCTTATACTTTCTCATGTTCCATATATAATGCCAAATTCTTAATAGCAATAACCTCTTAGCGTACTACAACAACAAAACTCATGCTCAATTTAAATTGTAGCACAGAGGTGTTTGTGTGTCCTGTAAAGCCTCTTTTAGTTGATTAAATGTGAGTTTTAAAAGTTTGTTGCCCTTGAAAGCGGAGCTACACCCAATAGGGGAAGCTCCGGCGTTTGCTCCCCCCCTCCTGCTGCCACATTTGGCGCCTTTGGGGGGGGGGGGAGTCGGTACCTGTTTTTGACAGGTACCCATCCCCACTTCCAGGGGACCTCATCGCGGTGAGGTCCCCCAGAAGTTCAGCCCCCCTCCTCCTTCCCCCGCCATCGGGCCATTCACAAAGCGCAGCACGCTTCGCACATGCACAGTAGGGAACCGGCTACTGACTTTACATCTTTTGATGGGGAGGCAGGAGCTCTGCTTTAACATTGAGAGACTTGACAAGTTTTTAAAGAATTCCTTCAAGTGAAATTATAGGCACCTGTCTGGTGGCTCATGTCTACCTTCCCTTCATTTCAGTGCTGCAGCATCGGCCAGACCCTAACACTAGGAAATAATATTAGGGCAATGATCGAATCTTTATTTACACAGTGATCATGATTTGGTTGGAGACACAATTTGGAGATTTAGTACCAGTTAGGTTAATATAAATGTACACTTTGGGAAGCAAATCTTTTCTTTTTTCCTATGTGGCAAATAGAAAGTTTTTAAGTGTATTACAATTACTCATGCTAATATTGGTCAATGATACTACAAGGAAAGTCCAACTGAGTCACATTCAGGGATATATGTGCACTGTGGTTCAGCTTAATTTTTATAGTGCAAATGTTTTGTTACACACAGGAAATGACACTTATTTGTAATAAAGATAGCCTGATTCCTTTTATTTTTCTTTTGAACATATCCCTCCAAAGCCCATGAATCACAGCAAACAATGATGCCTATTGCATACTGAATTAAGTGAGCAATTATCTATAATTACACAAGATCAATTAAAGTAATAGAAACATTTTCAGCTGCACCTATGCCTCTGTGTTGGTCACAAATGAATATTTTGTGTGTTTGTTCCCATTTTTCAAAGCGACCAGTGTTATGGATGAAACGCACCTGAGCACTAATTGTAACATAAAAAAAAAACAGTTGACAATCTTTTCATACATATAAAATATAAATGTGTAATGAGTCAAGGTATACATGAGTCTTGCTTTGGCCATTACATTTGACCATTGAGATCACTATTTAAATGACTTAGTAGACTAAAACTGAATGTTGTTGTTCCAAATAACCTTAGAGGAGTTTTACCTTTGTTGGTCATCAGGTAGTTTTGTTTATAGTATGATAAGGCAAAGAAAGACTAATTGGCATTTGACCAGAGTTGTTCTAGGATTGGATATATAAAGCTCACCAATCTGTAGAGCTCAATTCACATAGCTAAAAAGCCAGGATAAGGAGCTTATTTGTTTTTTGTTTTTTTTAAGTGATTTGTTTGTTTTTTCCTGTGCCCCATTATATTGCAAAACAACAGTCACGTGACTAAAAATTAAGATCTTTAGAGTTGTAAATATAACCTGTATTAATGTATAGCTCTAAAGCAGGGTTCTCCAAACTTTTCCCCTTGAGGGGCACATTGTAGATTTTACAAATATTTGCGGGACAAAAAAATTAATTATTTATAAAAGAATGAATAGAATTGAAATAATCCCACCACAGACTTTCCGCACATCTGTGTCCCCATCAGAGACTCCTTGCTCATATGGGTCCAATTCAGAGCTTTCCACACATTTCTGTCCCCATCAGAGACTCCTTGCTCATCTGTGTCCCCATTAGCCCTTTCTTCACATCTGTGTCCCCATCAGAGTCTCCTTGCACATCTGTTTCCCCATCAGAGTTTCCTTGCACATCTGTGTCCCCATCAGAGTCTCCTTGCACATCTGTTTCCCCATCAGAGTTTCCTTGCACATCTGTGACCTCATCAGAGACTCCTTGCACATTTGTGTCCCTATCGGGATCTCCTTGCAAATCTGTTTCCTCATCAGAGTCTCCTTGCGCATCTGTTTCCCCATCAGAGCCTTTCCACACATTTGTGTCCCCATAAGAGCCTTTCCTCACATCTGTGTCCCCATCAGAGCCTTTTGTCAGGGCTGGGCTCAGCCCTTCCTTCTCTGAGCTGGTCGCTCAGCTGTCGGTTAATTGCCAGCTCCTATTTCTCCACAGTGACTCACCTGTTGATGATATCCTGCTTACTTAAGCCGTCCAGCCCAGATCTTCTCTGCCTTCGCCTGGTCAACATCACAGAGACTCTCTCCTGCGTGCCTGTTAAAGACTTGCTTGGCTGACGTCCCTTCTGGTTCCAGATCCTGCTTGCTGTTCCACTATGCTGAATCTCTGGTTTCCTAATATCCTGGCCTGTTCTGAAGTACGCTGATCCCTGGCTTCCTGACTTCCTGGCTTGTCTGACTATCCATTCCGGTTACTGAACTTTGGCTATGTTTTAACTACGTTTGTTCTTTTTATTTTTATTATTATTAACCTCCCTGGCGGTATGATTATTTCAGATTTTTGATGCTCAAAGCGGTACAATGTTTTGCATGGAAATTTGGCACTTTATATTGTAGGCCTGTAATTCTCAGGAATAACACACTTAAATCTGTCCAAACAAGAGTCTAGTAGACAGCCCAGAGATGATAATGTTTGAAACACTAAATCATAAATTATAATATGATAAATAACTATAAATAGTTATAACAAATAATAATATAATAATAATAATAATAATAATAATAATAATAATAATTATTATTATTCAATAATGTAATCAAATCAAAAACACAGAAATTTGCTCAGTTGCAGAATTGTCGCTGTCGTTACTTTCAGTGTCTGATGATGAATTTCCCCACAAATCACTATCGCTCAATTCTGCAAGTGATTCTTATTTATTATCGCTGTTTTCTAGCTGGTCCAAAACTGCTTTTGATGTAAAGGGACAGTTTTGGTTGCTGTGGACAATCCAGTTTCCAGGCAGAAAGAACAGTTTTTATAATATAAAACTACATGCAGGGCAGTGGACAAACCATTAGGGACAAAAGGGATGTGAAATTATTTGATACAGTAATGTAATCTGTAAGATTACAGTGTACTGTATGTATAGTGTGTGTTTCACTTTTTGAATTTGGTGCCATGCTCCGTCCCCGTGCATCACAACGCTCGCAGGGACCGGAGCTCAGCGCTGTGATGAATCGAGCAGAGGGCGGCTAGCACACACAGTGGGGAGACATCGCAGGATCCTGGGGACAAGGTAAGTAAGCTGTACCTGGATCCTGAAAATAAAAAATATATGGTGCGCTAATATCACAAATGTTGATATTAATAAGTGCTATGTGCTATAGTGATTCCTATAGGTGGCTAAACCACTATATAAAGTGCAAAGTGCCTAAGGACAAACCTGGAAAACCTATAATTGACAAATGAAAACAAATATGCTAAATGTTGGGTGTGCACAATGAACTAACTCCCACTATAATGGTGAATTGCAACAAAGGTATGTACATGCTTAAAACCAATCACATCCAATGTTATTCCTGCTAGTAATATAAAGCTAGGTATATGAAATATTAGGTTTATACAATAGACTGAATATCACTGATGATGACAAATTATAAACAGAAAGTGCGTATTTAAAAGGTCCCATCCATTATTATTTCTGCTGGTAAAGCCAGGTAAAGAAGCATGAGAAATTAATAGCAAGAAGTAAAAATGAAGGATCTTCCAAAAGATAGCTACCACATGATATGGCTAGCAGTTCTAATTCAAACCGCTGATTCAATCACCCCTTTCTGTTCATAATCTCCATATCCAACAGAGCTCAAACATATAACACAAGAGAAAACAATAGTGTAATACAGCAAAACTAGTGTCAGCTAGCTACAGCCGATGCACTCACATACGCCCAATGGAAAAACAGCGTGTATGACAGTCAGGCTCACTCCTCCTCACAGCCTGTTCGTGTAGCTGGACACTCGTGGCTGACGTCACTGGCTCCTCCTCCCAATGCGTTGCGTCACAGGTCACGTGACATTCTCAAGGGAATGAAGCCTTGTGATGAACATGTGGGTTTATAGCCGCACTTTGTTTGTGGGTTGCCATAGTGACTTTGGATTCATTGTAACATCATGCTGTATCATTTAAACTGCCAATGCAGTATGTTAGTGACAGATGTTAATACATAAGAATGTAAGGATACATTACTATTGGTTACAATATATACTTTATCCTGGACTGTTAAACAAACTTAAAGGGTATTTTGGTACATTTTAATACATTTAAAAACAATACAATAGTTAAAAACTAAATGCATGTGCCCTGCATCTAGTGGTGAAAAACTAACCTAACAAATTTAAAAAATCTAAAAAATCTAAAAAATTGCAGGATAATTTTAATAACATATGGGATAAAAGATGGGTGTGCAGATGGGAAATATTACTTAATCAAAGAGGTTTAAAAATCGGATATGAAACAATTTAAATCAAAATCAATGTTTAATCCTAATGGTGCAAAACAATTGTTTTAATATATCTTGATGACTTGATGTTCTGTACATGCTCACATAATCTTTTCCATAGGGGGCATTTAGTTCTTCCTATATATTGTAAAGAACAAGAACATTCCAGCTTGTAAACAACCCCTTAGGTACGACATGAGATAAAGTCTTTTATTCCATATTCTTTTTTGGTGGTATTAGATATAAATTTATTGCACTTTTGTCCCTTCTGATTTGTATTCCGACACGCAAAACATTTTTTGCATGGATAAAAACCCTTTCCTTGAAAAAAAGTAAAATCATGGTTTCTTTTTGGGGGGTCTGGAACATTTTTCACAATCAAATCTCTGAGTGTAGGAGCTCTTTTGTATATAAAACGTCCGGTAAGATTTTATTCAGTTGTACATCAGCTTTTAATAGTGACCAGTGCTTACTAATTATCTGCTCAATTTTTTTATGTTGGACATTATAATTAAATATCATAGGAATATCTTGCTGATTCTTTTTGTTTTTCTCTTTATGCACTACGAGGGACTCTCTTGGTATTTCCAGAACCTCCTGAATTTTACCTTTTATGAAATCTTCACTGTACCCCTTTCTATAAATGTATTCCCAATTGTGTTTGTCTGTTCCACAAATGTATTATTATTGCTGCAATTTCTTCTAATTCTTATCATTTGTCCTTTGGGTATGTTAATGAGCCAGGGATCATAATGACAGCTGTCTGTTGGAATATAGCTATTACATTCAACTGGTTTGAAGAATGTCTTTGTTGATAGACCATTCGTTTCAAGAGTTATTTCTAGATCAAGAAATGTTATGTTGTTTTTACTAATCTCATACGATAGCCTAATGTTTTTTCAATTATCATTCAATTTTTCAAGATACTGGGTTAGACTATTTTTATCTACTTTCCAGATGATTATACAGTCATCTATGAATCTCTTGAACAGAACCAGCCCCTTTTGGGGATTGGAGTACATCACTTCTTCTTCCCATTTAGCCATAAAAATGTTGGCAACACTGGGGGCATTTTTTCGCCCCCATTCCAATCCCATTCAACTGTCGATACTACTCCATATTGTGCCAAAAATAGTTATTTTGTAGTCCATATGCTAAACATCTCAATATGAACCTTTTTTGTTTCGATACAAGATTGCTGTATGTATCCATAGCCCATTTAGTAGCATCCATGGCATCCGTATGTGCAATACTCGTATACAAAGTTGTGATTACATGTGACTCAATTTCCACAGTATCCAGGATTTGAATTAAGTGTTTAGTATCCGTTAGGTATGATTGAGTATTTGGAACTAATGACTGAATAAAATTATCCACATACTCCCCTTTCTGTTTATAATTGGTGATCATCAGTGATATTCAGTCTGTTGTATAAACCTAATATTTTATATACCTGGCTTTATATTACTAGCAGGAATAACATCGGATGTGATTGGTTTTAAGCATGTACATACCTTTGTTGCAATTCACCATTATAGTGGGAATTAGTTCATTGTGCACGCCCAACATTTAGCATATTTGTTTTCATTTGTCAATTATAGATTTTCCAGGTTTGTCCTTAGGCACTTTGCACTTTATATAGTGGTTTAGCCACCTATAGGAATCACTATAGCACAAAGCACTTAATATCAGCATTTGTGATATTAGCGCACCATATATTTTTTATTTTCATATTATTTTTATTAGTGAGAGATCACCTTTTTGGTTGCAGCTTTTATCACTTCATATATATATAAATCATTGTTTTAATATTTTTTACCACACCAGCGCTTGAGTACTAATATCATTACTCATAATGTACCTGGATCCTGCAATGCAATGCGATCCCGAGTGTGGCTCAGGGTTACCGCTTTTGGCACTGAAAATCCACCCCGAGTCACACTCGGGAATACCGCCAGGGAGGTTAAACAAGTGTGATTTAACTGTACTTCTGTCTCAGTCTGATTCTGACACCTTTTCACACATCTGTGTCTCCATCAAAGCCATTTTGCACAGCAGTGTCTACATCAGAGCCTTCCCTCACATCTGTGTTTCCATCAGAGCCGTTCCTCACATCTGTGTCCCCATCAGAGTCTTTCTACACATCTGTTTCCCCATCAAAGTTTCCTTGCACATCTGTTTCCCCATCAGAGTCTCCTTGCACATATGTGTCCCCATCAGAGCCTTCCATACATCTGTGTCCCCATCAGAGCATTTCCTTACATCTGTGTCCCCATCAGAGCCTTTCCTCACATCTGTGTCCCCATCAGGGCCTTTCTTCACATATGTGTACCCATCAGAGCCTTTCTGCACATCTGTATCTCCTTCGGAGCCTTTCCGCACATCTGTGTTCACATCAGAACCTTTCTGCTTATCTGTGTCCCCATCAGAACCTTTCTGCACATATGTGTCCCCATCAGGGCCTTTCCACAGATTGGTGTCCCCTCAGAGCCTTTCCACAGATTGGTGTCTCCTCAGAGCCTTTCTGCACATTTGTGTCCCTATCAGAGCCTTTCTGCACACCTATGTCCTCATCAGAACCTTTCCAGACACCTGTGTCCCCATCAGTGCCTTTCCACACACCTGTGTCCACATCAGAGCCTTTCTGCACATTTGTGTTCCCATTAGAGCCTTTCCACACATCTGTGTCCCCATCAGAGTCTTTATGCACATCTGTTTCCCCATCAAAGTTTCCTTGCATATCTGTTTCCCCATCAGAGTCTCCTTGCACATCTGTGTCCCCATCAGAGCCTTCCGTACACCTGTGTCCCCATCAGAGCCTTTTTCTCACATGTGTGTCCCCTTCAGAGCCTTTCTGCACATCTGTGTCTCCTTCAGAGCCTTTCTACACATCTGTGTGCCCATCAGAGCCTTTCCGCTTATCTGTGTCCCCATCAGAACCTTTCTGCACATATGTGTCCCCATCAGAGCCTTTCCGTAGATCGGTGTCCCCTCAGAGCCTTTCTGCACATTTGTGTCCCTATCAGAGCCTTTCTGCACACCTGTGTCCCCATCAGAGCCTTTCCACACACCTGTGTCCCCATTAGAGCCTTTCCACACACCTGTGTCCCCATCAGAGCCTTTCTGCACATCCGTGTTCCCATCAGAGCCTTTCCTCACATCTGTGTCCCCATCAGAGCCTTTCTGCACATCTGTGTCCCCTTCAGAGCCTTTCCGCACATCTGTGTCCCCTTGAGAGACTTTATGCACATCTGTGTCCTCATCAGAACCTTTCTGCACATATGTGTCCCCATCAGAGCCTTTCTGCACATTTGTGTCCCTATCAGAGCCTTTAAGTACACCTGTGTCCCCAGCAGAGCCTATCCACACACCTGTGTCCCAATCAGAGCCTTTCCTCGCACCTGTGTCCCCATCAGAGCCTTTCCACACACCTGTGTCCCTATCAAAGCCTTTCTGCAAATTTGTGTCCCTATCAGAGACTTTCTGCACATCTGTGTCCCCATCAGGGCCTTCCACACATCTGTGTCCACATCAGAGTCTTCCCTACATCTGTGTCCCCCTCAGAGTCTTCCCTACATCTGTGTCCGCATCAGAATCTTCCCTACATCTGTGTCCCCATCACAGTCTTCCCCATATCTGTGCCCACTATATCTGTGTCCCCATCAGAATCTTCTGAATATCTGTACTCTCAGTGTTAGCACAATTATGTCCAGCACAATGCTATTTACATTGCCCCATTTGCCTCTTACATTGATGTCACAGGCACAGTACAGCTCTCTTGCACCTCCCCGCTCCCGTCCACTACTACACAAGCAGGCTGAATGCAGATTGATCGCTAATATAAACAGTGGGCGGGAGCCAGAAGGTGGTTCGCTGATGATGTCATTGGTTGCTAGGATGCCAGCGGTCCTAACAACCAAACCACAGCACAGCGTGGCATAGCAGGAACTGTTGGGGCAGCAGCTTTGTCTGCTGTTTTCCGGGCCTTGCTGTTGAGAACAGCGGGGGGACTTGAAAAACAAACAGATCGGCAATGCTGTGTCCGCAGTGTCAACAGCATCTGAGTAAGCAGTGGGCCAGATAAAACATACAAACAGGCCAGATGTGGGTTTGAAAACTCCTGCACTAAAGACTTATGGTATATAGCAGAGATATGCAATCAGCGGACCTCCAGCTGTTGCAAAACTACAAGTCCCATCATGCCTCTGCCTCATGCTTGTGGCTGTCAGAGCAGAGTCTTGCTATGCCTCATGGGATTTGTAGTTCTGCAACAGCTGGAGGTCCACTAATTGCATATCCCTGGTATATAGGGTAACATAGCTATGCACCTTTCCCACTGCGGCCCCCGCCCCCCCCCCCCCCCCCCCCTGCAGATCTCCCAAATGGAGGCATTAAAAATGTCTTTGCTGGAGCTGGACTTTCATGCTTCATTGCGACTGAAATGGGGATCTGCTCTTTTATTTTTAACAATTTGCATCTTTATAAACCTTTTTTTTTCCATGAATGGGGGAATTTTCCCTGTGACTTGAGTCACTGTCAAGGAAAACTTTGATAAGTGTGTGCCCTACATATATTTAAAAAAAAATATATAAGAACACATGTTCAATATACTGTTACATATGTAGTATTATAATCATTAAATGCATTTACTTTGATAAATGTGTCTCCAGATATAGTTATCACAAAATATAAGAAAACATTTTTCGATATACTGTTATAATGTATATAGTTTAGGAATATATAGTATTATAATTGTGAAACTTATTTACAAAATAAACAATTGCACTCACAGGATGATCTGCATCGAGCTCCTCTCCATAGCTCAGAATCTGATTTGCAAACTTGTCCAGATCCTTAATGGTCCTTGGAAACCATGGGACTAAAATGGATGACATAACAGATTATAACAAAATGACACAGCACAAGACAGTTGGACATTTTTTCACATTTGTTTTATAAGAAACTCTCAAAATGTCAACTCATAAGTACAGTCATTTGAACTGGGGAGGGCTGAGAGTCAGAATAGGTGCCTGGTAGACATGCCTTCTGAAGTCTTCATTTCATGAATATGAATATTGGTATGCAATATAAAATAAATATTCTATTCTTTCAGTATGAAAATGTATGACTTTACATACCCCTAAAAATCTATCATACAAAATGAATAAACGGATAACTAAAGCTGAACTCCAGTAAATAGTAAAATACACAGATTAAATATATACATATGAGCCATCTTACCTGCCAAAAGAGTTATATTTATGTCCATCCAGTCCTGAGATTTACACAGCTCTGCTTTACAGAACAGACCTGTCTGGCTTGGCAGGAGACCTGATTTTTCTCTTTTGCAGTAAAGCTGGGTATACACTAGTGGAAGTTTGAACAAACATTTCATCGTCCTCGACCGACAGGTCGGTGACCTCACAAGGCGGCGGTGCTACTTTGTGACATCACTGGGTGGCCCTGCCCCTTAGTTATTTAGGAGCTGTCACACAGCAGAGCTGGCAGATGGCAGGAGCCTTCGTCGGGGCTGGATGGTTTTTTATTCCTTTCTATTTTCAGGTCGGCGGCAGCTGCAGGCCTCGTAAAAGATGATAGATCTTTACAGGTGGACATATTTTTTATTTTTTAAATAAAGGAATTTGTCAAAAACTGCCTACTGTCATTTTTTTACACTATACTTTTTTTTGGTAATTAGTAGGGGACTATGTACCCCATACTCATTCACCTGGGGGGGGGGGGGACGGTATTTGGGGGCTTCCAGGCATCAGTCCAGGCACCTGGTGGATACAGACTTTATTGACACGATGATGCGGTGCCAAGGCTGATTGCAGTGATGTCAGCAGAGAGAGGACTTACGGGTCACAGGAGTGCAAAACGAATTGCACTCCTGTGACCCATAGGAGAAGCCCAGCCAAATGAGCTCAGGCTGGACTTCTCCTTTAAAGACTTGGGCACTCTCCCACTACACACCACTCAAGACTTGCAGGGCAGTGGGAATTTTATGGGTTTTCAATAAATTAATTAGGGCTGGTCATGACTACCCTGCACATCTTTTTATTAAATAGATATTCTAAAGACAAAAAGAGGCCCTGTTTTTTTTATTGGTCCATGAGAGTAATATATTAATAGATGGTGGCTTTTTTTGTGCAGTTGCTGTGCTTATTGTAAAAAAAAAAAAAAAAAAAAAAAATCTGCCTTGCCTCAATGATAAAAAATAAATAAATCAATATGTCCTTTTGATAATACAGTATGCATACCCTTTTGCAATCGATTGCCTTCATTAGTGTGTAGCGGTCTCCCCAACTTCCAAGGGCCTGATGGGTGCAGGTTACTAGGCATAGTGGGTGTGGTGCAAGGTGGAAAGATTGGGCGCCGGTCACTTTTATAAAAATGAACAAAGAGATTTTATTTCTCTTAACAGGAACAGTGGGACAGAGAGTTAGGGCACACAACTTAACTCACAGTATCCCACTGTAGATCCTGAAACTCAGCTCGCCGTCTTTTACAAGACTTCTTGGACTCTCAGCTACCTGCTGTATTCCTCAAGCTCAACTCGCGGCTATCTGCTGTATTTATCTTCAAGCTTTACTTACAGCTACCCACTGAACTCCTTCAAGCATTACTCGCTGCATTCTTGGATGAGTCTCCACTAAAGCTTTCCCACTTACTTCACCGTCCCCACTAGTGAAGAGTCTGCTCTGGTACTCCTTCAGAACTTCATCCCTTCTACACTTGCCTCCGGCAACAGGAGAGGTCGTCCCTTTGGCAACTGCTTCTCCTTTACCTCCGGCAACGAAAAGGCTCCCCTCGGGCTGAGCCTCTAACACACATGGTTCTGCCCCAGGCTTTGGGCCTAACCTCTGCTGCTCCTCCTTTGCGGAATCTTGAATTACTGGATAGGCCTCACATAGACCTAGCAGCCAGTAGGACTCCTGGATAGGCCTCAAGCTTCAGGCCTAGCAACCAGGAGCTGTTTGACACACATCCACCAAGGCCGCAGCCCCAGGCAGGAAGAACCCAGATCACCTGACTCCTTTTGAATAAATAGCTTATCCCAGCATGCAAAGTGGCCAAACTCCTGCTAGTTGTCTAAGACAACATATTTACTCATCACCTGAATTCACAGTAACCATCATCCTAATGCCAAAGGCAGCAGTACCACCTATTAACAGAAGAGAGAGACTATGAATTAAATTCAGGCTTAGGACAGAAATCAGTGGATCAAAGACTACCAATTAGCCAGGGTAGTTACCACCTAGCACAACTAGATTTATTAGCAGCCCTCTTTAGGTCCAGGGTGCTACATGTGTAATAACCTTATTTAATTTTACAGTAAAACTCTCAGAACAGAGTCTCTGACAGTTTTGTGGGATTCATTGAAGCAATCAGCATTTGCTTTAAGCTTTATTTATAGTGAATGCTAATCTCTCAGGTTGAGGAGGACAAGGAGCACTTTACACAAATTCACATGTCATTGGGCTATGAGTATTGAACTTGTGTGTAGATGGTTAATCATACCTGAGTCTCTTTAAATATTACTAATAAGATGTTTTCAGTCATGCCAGGATGGATAATGAAAGTGTAACAGAAGAGGTGAAATACTTAACTTTCAGGAAAAAATGCTACCCCAGACTCCCTTTAGTTTTGCTGACATATTTGAATGTCTAGGTATCATGAGCACATGGTCTCATGAATATCATGCATGCATAACCTAATGAATAGACAACAATTCTTATGACACAAATATTGAGTGTATAGTGGGAATCGGCCCCTACATAGTCCAATATGAATCAACGGTCACTCATAAGATGGCTGTAGCTCCCCTCAGACAGAGTTCAGGTAGATCCTCCAGGCTTCGGTAATAAAAGCACATGACCAAATGCCAAGGCCTTCACATGTGTGACAAGCACTGAAGCAAATCAGGATCAGTATTTTCAAAGGTGATGGCAAGCATTTAATCCCTTTTTTGATTTATCCATCCTAGCAAGACTGTTGCCTGACTGACTAGCTTTAAAATAATTAGTATTTGAGCATTTTGAAATTATCTTTAAATCTCATGACAGCATGCAAAATATCCATTCAAAAAGGAAGCAGCATCAATTAAGCTTACTCACTTGAAATCATATTACTCTGATGTAACATGGGTGCTGAGGAGCCAAATACATCATGAAGCAAAAAAGCAGAGGTGGTACCTGGAATCAAGTACATGAAAGGGAAGGGAAAGGACCAAAAATACATATAGACAATGCAAAGTATGAAGAAAGCACACGAATTACGAAACGAAAAAGCAGACAAATTAACATTCAATTATACAGCCCTAGTTGGCATTCATAAGAATATACATTTTAAACAAAATGCATACATATATAACAGATATTGATATATAGTATGTACATTTGTATATACACATATATATAACTATATATATTATACACAGACACATAACGAAGCTGGGCAATAGCACAATTAATATCAAAGTTATCATTTTCATAGAATTTGTTGGATTCTACCATATATTTTCTTAGTAAATATATACAAGATAAATCATGTTTATGCACCAGCTGGAAATAAAAAAGTTTTTCTGAGTACTGCATAATAGTCATCATGAAAGGTACATATACTGTAGGATAAACCCTGTACAGTTAAACAATATACTGTATATTACTGAAAATGTTGGCTTGTATTCTATTATACGTAGCTCTCCCATGCTTTCCAAAGTCAGTTTCCACAAGCTTCATTTATGATTGTCCAATCTGATCTATAGCATGTGCTTCAATCGGATTGCTCTGAGAAACCCACATCTCATTACTACTCTCATTTTGTTTCTGTTTCCTTGCCTGTTATGGAGGGGCTCTGAGCCCAATGGCTGCAGGATATACCAGATCTAGACAATGAGGATTGAGACACTATTTGGGATTTCCCAGCTCATACAATTTAAAATTGTACATAGGGCCTATGATTGCCCCAAGAAATGTGATAGGGTATGGTCCAAATGGCTAGCAGGGCCCTCGCTAGCTTCAGTAATGCCTATGGATTAAAGTCTGTTCAGTTGTACGAGTAGTCTATATTAGTTTTTTTTTTTGCTGTGGGGACATCCCTCCCTGTTGGGCTATTATATCCTTTGCACTTTTGTTATGCTTGCTTAAGATTTTATTTGTTGTTGTGAGCCACACCTCAATGTTAATGGATGGGGCCCTTGCTATTCTTTGTTTTTTTTATTCTTGCAATGTCATTCTGATAGCCCATGCAAGGGTTCTCACCTTTGTGTATTGTTAATGTTTTTGTTTGTGTCCTCTGTAAAACTTTAAAAAACAGATTTACGAAAAGAAATACTGGCTTGCAGCAGAATATTTTACTTAAGGCCTGGTTCACACTAGTGCGATTTCGCATAGAATGGCATGACAATGAAAATCAAATTGATTACAATTGTGCCCATTCACATCAATGCAGTGTAACTGCAATGTAACTTTGGGGAAGGTACAGATTCTACTTTGGTGCGATGCAGTGTGCGATTTTGTGCTCCATAGATTTAATAAATGCATGTAAAACGAATGTACATGCCTTTTTAGTGCATCTTTGGCACAGTTTTGTATAGTCTCCTTCCCCCACAAAAAAATACATCAGCATAAAAAACACATCAAAAATGCATCAAAAATGCACTGAAAATTGGATCAAGTCGCAGCTGCACTAATGTGAAGCTAGCCTAAAAGACAACAGCAAGAACAGTCTACTTTTTCACCACCTTCATACACTTGAGAGAAAAAAATGCTGCTTCACAAAAAAGCCACAAGATGGCAGCATTTAGCAATGCATGTTCTGGACGTAAAAACTAGAGTCACCAGCCTGCCTAAGTTATACGCATTTTAAGCCTCCTCTCCCAATGAAAAAATTACAACTATTAGTTTTCAATAGTGTGCTAGCAGAAGCTGGGATGTTGTGCTAAACTGATATATATCTATAAATCTATCTATATAGATAGATATATCTATCTATATAGAGATAGATATATATATCTATATATATATATATATATTCAGTTCTTCACCCCATGTGATGCAACTGTTAGATCAATTCACTAAGCCAAGAATAATTATTTTAACTATATTGATATTTTATTACATGATCCTTTTCCCATCAAATATTTCAACACACATACTAAAATATTGCATAGATGTGCAATCCCATTGATATGAAATACTTATAATTTAGTTATGATTTGGTTCTTTGTGTCATAAAGCAATTGTTTTTTCTACACCTAAAATGGTTCAGTCCTCTGCTTTTCTCAAAAGCCATCTCAAATGACAATCTTATAAGTAATGTGATTAAGAATACAGTGATCATTTTTTAAATTAAATTATATCATAAAAATGAATACTATTATGTGTTTAGTATGCAGCAAATTCAGATGATGTGTGCAATGAAAAATGTAACAATTTGAAAATGCCATTTCCTATCATAAAAAATAAAAGCGCATCGTGGATTAAAAAAAAAACTTTTGCACTTGTGCTTTAGTAAACGGACTCTTTAGAGAACTTAACAGTAGTTACTGTAGCCAGGTGCTGGACTACAACAACATCTAGCAGGAGACATTGCTCTTTATTTGACTCTTTTCCTCTACTGTGAGAATAATGTTATGCTGCACCATCCTCCTCCAGCCAGCAGGAGGAGAGCTAAAGCCAAGCAAGCCCATAATCTGTATTGCAGAGCGCTGAGAATGCTGGGAGTTGTAGTTTGAGACAGCAGCCATATAACGATTACACTATAATGGTTATATAATTACACTATAATGGCCTATGCTGGGCACACCCTAATAACCCTGTGCGGCGCAGATTCCCCCTGCTGCCCGGGCCCTGTGTCCTCTGTATCCTCAGCCCATTCCCCCTGGCAGTGCTACCACCTTCCCTTTTCTCCTCTCCTGTTGGCTGCTGCTACAGGCACAGAAGAAGCTGTGGATTTCAGGATGGAGTGCAGTGTAAAGGGCCAGTAAACATGCCATTTAACCGCCATTTCTTTTTTCTGAATGAATACACTCTCTATGTTCATTCAAAACCCAAGCATAGTAAACAGTTTTTTACTATGCTTCAGTTTGTGAATGAACAGGAAACCACTCAGAACAGAGCACTTTCCATATATTCCCTGTTCAGTGCAGCTTAGCCTGCAGAGAAAGAGACTGGGCAATCTCTGTAATTTTTTTCAGCCTTTACCGGGCTCTCCTGTGCGATTGGAGAGCCCGGTAAGGATGCATTCAGTGGCATCCTGTTCCTAAGACACAGTGGAAGGAACGCATGCCATTCCTCCCACTGTGTGATGTCAGAAACCTGAAGCAATGAGGATTTCGTAATTTCCGGTTTCTGGCTCAGTAAACCATCCATTATCGGCTTCAATAAGCATCAGATCACAGCGATCTTGGTGTGATCTGATACTTTGGAGGCCAGAGGAGAGCTATGGGGACTAATAGAAACAGGGAAATATTCCATTGCATTTCTGCATGCGCATTGATCCGCTTTCAACCTGCAGTTTTTTGCATGTTTGCATGCATTTCCAGTGCATCTTTCCTAAGTGTTTTAGGGACTTGTCTGCTTTATTTTCCTTTGAGGTCACTTCCTTCTCCTTTGTGCTTGCAATAACTTTCATTCAACCAGGTGAGTCAGAGGGGCTGAGATTGTGTTGGTTATGTGTGTATTTACACACATTTACAAACATTTTCAGGCTTTTACACGTGGCATGCGTTGCAAAAAATGCATCTTGCTTTACTGTTTGCACTGCACGGCACTGCATTGCAATGGTGTGAAATATGCCCATTAGATAACATGGATTTTGGACTGTGTGTATATGCAGTAGGAGTGTGCTCAAAAACACATCCCACTGCACCTGGTGTGAATGGGCCCTTAAAGAGGCTGTAAACCTCTGAAAAAAATTCAAGAAAAAAAAAAACCTGCAAGACAAAGGCATAATGAGCTACTTTGCATCGCATAGTAGCTCATTATGAAATACTTACCTTAAAACGAAGCTGTTGCAGCGGTCCTCGCACACCGCTGTCATGGCCGACATCTTTCCCGGAGCTTCTTCCGGGTTCGCGGGCTCCGGCGCTGTGATTGGCTGGTTTTGCGATGGGGTCACTCCCGTGCATTTTGTGCGGGAGCCGCTGTTCACGGCGTGGGCTCGGAAGGAACGGCGCAAGTGGGCCATTCTTTCAGAGCGAATGCACCAGTGATGTCATTTGCTGCATGCACTGGAAATATCTCCTAAACTGTACAGGTTTAGGAGATAAATTCAATACCTATAGATAAGCCTTATTATAGGCTTACCTCCAGGTAAACGTTTGCAGAGGAAGTTTACTTCCTCTTCAATTGTTTCCTGACATGTTTATGTAAGTGAAATAGTTTAGCTTTACAAATATAAATTAGAATTACACTTGCGGATATTGTATTGTTTGTCGGGGTGGTTTTTGGATATTACTGTATGTCTCGAATTTGTACAAATGGGGGAGACACAGCATGGAGGCTAAGCAACTGATTACAGTACATCTAAAAGGAGGGAAGCATGTGACACAAACTGTTAATGCTGATGTTTAGGAAATGGCAATTTTTACATTGGTGCAGCTTGGACATATCTACCATACCTATAGGATCCCTGTGGAAGCTGGAAATCACATTTGCAGGCACCGCTATTACTGTAATTGCCACTAGCTTCTGCATTCTGTGGCAAGCAGCAGCCCTGGTGCTTAGTTACCAGGGGCACCATTCAGAGAACACTTTGCATTTTCACAATAATTGTAAAGTGTTTTCTGATGGGGCCAGGTAAAAGCAAGCAAAGGACCGCATCTAGCCCCTGGGCCATAGTTTGGGGGCAACTGGTCTAGCTACTCAGAACAGGACCCGGAAGCTAGTGGAGATCACTGGCGTACCAGTGCCTACAAAGTGATTTCCAGCTTCCACAGGGATCCCACATATATGGCATATACATATTTACAAGTCCAAGCTGGACCAATGTAACTATGAAAAAATTGCCATACCTAAACTTCAGCTTTAAAGTGTTACTAAACCCATAACAGTAAAATCTGTCTGTATATGCAGAATAGCATGCTTGTTATACTCACTGTGGAACTTAAGGGGTTAATCTTCTGTATTGTGTAAAAAGGCTCTTTGATCCTGTATGCACAGATCCTCCCCCTCCTGCAGGGTCTCCCTTGGCAAGGCCAGATAAGACACAGTCAAAGTATTAAAGCTGTACATGCTCAGTTTGGTCTCTATTGCTAGAGAGAACAGTCATTTGTTGAGCTGAACTTTTCAGGTCACATTGAATTGACATCACACATGTGGGCGTGTATACAGATCCTAAATGACAGCCCAGTCCCTCCCTCCTCCTCCATGCCCAGTAACTAAAAAAGAACACAGTGGGTGGGATGTCACATCTTGATTGATGGATGATCCGCCACCCATAACAGATGAGGACACAGGCTGTTGTGGAAATCTCCTCCTACCTGAACACTCAGCACTCGGGCAGACCCTGCAGTTTATCATGTGACCGTGGTATACAGATCAGCCAAAAGGATATACAGTGACAGTATTTTAATGTAAAAAGAAGATTTATAAGCTGTGGGTAATGCGGGGCAGCGGATGAACGATTTTTATATTATTGGGTTTAGTAACACTTTAAAACTGGAAAGTCAGTGTGACAGCCAGGTAAATACCACTTTTAGGAGATCAGTAGGGGTAGCCTGCATATTCCCCATTTCAGCTTCTCTTTCAATGTTGTCATTAACAGGGTCAATGAGCTTTTCAGTAGCTTTAGTTGTGTTGGTTTAGTTTGAGAATATATGATTGCTGAAATACATTCATCGATTTCAATCCCTAAAAAGGACTTGTTTGCTAGCACTATGTAATATTTATCCAAATGCTGCTGAGAGAGTGTTTGAGTTTAAAGGGCATCTGCCACCAAAAATCAATAGATAGCTACTTAGATAACATGCCACGTTCCCAATAATCCTATCAGTGTTTGGATTAACTGTACAAAGTAATACAAAGGTAAAAAAAAAATAGTTTTGAATAGAGTGGAAAGGGATTAGAACACCTGTCAGGTCTTCGTTGCTGTCTGTGCCCCTATTAGGAAGATTCATCCTCTCTATTTACCCTGTTGATTCTAATCACAAAAAGTGAAAGTGGAAGTAAATCCCACATTTTGGGTGGTCACTATAACAGAAATAGAGGGGGGATCTTTCAATGGAGACACTAGGTCTGGGGACATTGGTGACAACCAACGTTTCCCTTACTTTGGAGGGATTGCCTCTTACTTCTTGTTTTCGTTTTGTGACAGGAAGTGTCTATTTCCAAAGAGACACAGATGGAAACATAAAAACTGACAAAGGTTATAACCCTCCCTTAAGCTGGTCATACACTGATCAAAATTCATCCGGCTCTGCAGAAAGTGCCCGAATTTCAGTCAGTTTATGGACATTCCTGCTAGACAAAAGAAAATCCTTTTGTTGACTTCTATCAAAGGGACAAGCTGAAAAACTTTGCTCCACCAGCAGAGGGTGAGGAAGGGAGAGGTGTAGTCATTGAGGGGATTCCTTCATTCACCTTGTTTGTGCCTCCTCTCCCTATTTAGCACCTACCTTTCAGGTTGGAAGACCCCACATATAGCATCAGGGACTGTGTTATGACAGGCAATGGTCAAATACAGGCCACAGCATTAATAGCCCAAGCAGTCATATGCTCCTGGCTGCTCCCCGGCAGAGCTATGAATACACGGTGGCAGCCATTTAATGAATAACCACTATAAAGAAAGATGGCCACCTGATTCATCACCTGATATAACCTGACAGGAGCACCATGCATAGAAGCTGCTATCCACTGCCACTTGTGCACAGAAAATACACTGGTGACTGAAATTAGGAAAGGTGATTATCTCAGTAAAAGGCACCTTGTGTGTTCCACCACACTGTGACCAGAAACTGAATCTGAATAGGCTAAAGAAGTTCGCTGACTAGATTTACTTCTTTAGATTTTGCTGTCCTACTCCACAGGGCATCCTCACCCAAACCACTGGCCATATAGAGAACTTTGCTCAGGGGAGAAAACCCAACAAAAGCTGCCAAAGATTTACCATGGCACAGGTATGCTTTGCTTGTTTGTAATCATGTAAAGCGAAGACAGTGTAGTTTCAATTTGTTAATATGGGGTTGTACAAGGGCCCAACTCATATGTATGCTGCCATAAGAAAGTCAGGATAAAAAGTTTTGACTATACATACACCTTGAACTTTAACTGGTCACCACTATGATTGCAGGCTGAAAATAGAGCAATTTATGTGCAAATTATTGCCAATGATCTTTTATTCTCTTAAGTGTCTGTTATATCATAATGAGGATTGCTCAGTTTTCATTCTTGGATGGTTTAACAAATGTCAGCAAGGACATTTTACTATTATTATACTGGACTTCATAAAATATATGTTTATATAATTGGTTATTTGTGTCCATTTTTCAGGAAGCAGGATCCAACTATGAAACATTTTCTCAGCGGAGACAATGAAGCCTTTCTTATCTGTTTCTAAAAACAGACTTGCTTGTGGCTACTATATTCTGTTCAGAATGCCCCGCCAGCATCTCACTTGCTAAATCTAAAATAATCCAATTAGGCATTAAGGGATTTCTGAAAACATTCTCTCGCTGTCATGCTTGTCACTGCAGTGTCTGTCTGGGCAGGCGGGTTGTCTTCTTGCCGAGTTATAAATCAATGGCAGGAGCTAGTTTAACACTGACCCCCAGAGAAAACTGAGGACATTCTGTGTCCTGACCAATAAATACTGGTTTGTTTTTAGGAAGAAAAGATGCATTCTATGCATTTATGCTGAACACCCAAGTTGCAGCCAAATAAATACAGGGGTCAAAAATTAGATACTTGATTAGTGAGCTATTTATATATAGCTCTGTGTCATTTAATTAAACAGATTGTATCATTTAGGTATTTTTTTTTAATAAGTCAATTTTAGCCTTGTATATTATAGGGTTGTAATTGTATGAAGTTAATTATAAGATCTGGACTGTCTACACAAAGAATTAAATACAGTCATAATTATTTAAAGGGCAGCTCTGAACAAACTTGATAAAAAAAAGCATCAGTGGATTGAGTGTTGCAATGTGCTTGAAACATTTATGTTGCCTCCAGGATGTCAGGTCTGTGCAGTAAAAGAAACCTGTGTTGACAGTGAAAAAGGAAAGCTGGGATTACTCGTCTCTCCCTCTAAATGTAGCGCTCACCCTTGAAGGAGCTGCTGGATATCGGGTTCCCCACTCCTGCACAGCCAGGTATTCTCCACACTTTCTCCAAACACAAGGAACAGTATTTGAGCTTGGTTTTTATGTTTTGTTAGGGGTAATAACTTGGATGGGAAATAGGATGCCTTTCTCCCTATGTACAACTCTGATTGATCTCACACCCAACAGTCTCTGATAGAAAAGCAAAAGCCCCTTAAGGACTAGGAACTTTTTGTTCCTTTTGTAAGTAGCAAAAAAGTTATAGATTGCATACAGGAATGACTCCAACTACACTGTAGACACTGATCCCAGTTCCACTGACTGCAGGAACTATCAACCCGCCTGGCTGCTTCTTCATTACCCCACCTGGCTGCTACTGAAGATTTCCCAGGCTAAGGTAAAGGAAAGATTTAAGTCCAGCGCTTAAAGTTCCTGACCGTGCTGCTGTACTCACACTGTCCTCTTTGCTCTCGCTGCTTCCTAGGCAAGATTCCTCCCGGACAGTGATGCTGCCAGAATCCTCCCATGCCAGCCCCAGCCTGAGGCAGAACTCCACCCCGACAGGGGTTCTCCTCAAGGGCCACTCCTCAGCACTCCACCTGACTCCCCACCAGCATGACTCATCCATATTAAAGAGCTGGCTCAGCTGCCATACTAGACCCAATGCCTGGGGTTTGGCTGAGCTCCTCTGCGTATGCAGATCAACCCTCCTAGCCTACACCTTCTAGTTTCCAGAACGTTTTCCAACTTTCCAGAACTAGAGGGAGGCACCAAAGACCTGCCTGTATGAGTCACCCAGCCCTGAACTGTAGTAAACTTTTGACACAGATTCAGAGATTCATTTTACCATGAGCAAAAACATAAATTTGGCTGCACTGCCACTAATAGCACACTAGAGGGTGCTACATAAAAATGATAGTTGTCTAGCTGTTCGTACTTTCTGAATCACTGACCCAAAATAAGCATGCAGATCAGCTTTTCTGACTTCAGTTGCTGCATGCTTGTTCCAGGACAGTAAATTAGATACCACTGAAGCCATTTGATTAAAGTAAGAGTTGGGCAAATAGCATTTTCATATGGAGGTCAATATTGGCAGTCTCTCTATTTGTCTTAGTAAAGGCTTCGTTTAATTTCCCTATATGACTACTGTTGGAGAGGGTAATGTACAGGTCCAACAGTCATTCAGAGAAGGATTTCAAAGAAGTAAATCAGAGAATCATGAAGATGGAAGTGAGTGTACTCTACAAAAGGCACCTTTGCTACAACATTTTTTATCTGATCAGTGTGAGTGGAGTTGCCCTTTCAAGGAGCATGTCTTTCCATTCGCAGTCACCATCTTCTCCCGGTTTCAGCACCTTTATTCTTCAGGCATCGGGTCACTAATGAAGTAGCTTGTACACATGCATGCTGGAGTTGCGCTGTTCTGCTACCTGGCTCCATTCTCAGCTTCTTACACATGACAGGAATGGTCTGGCAATGTACACTGCGATGCAAGTGCACCACAGACAGTATGCGCTAAAAAAATTGCTAATAGGAAAAGGAAAGTTTTTCTGACAGAAGAAAAGCTGGGTTCACATATGTGCGGCCGCGGATTCCAGCCTGTCACAGAGCCGGTCATACTTGCATGTCATACGAATTGGATGCGGTTTTCACCCGGCCAAGCACACAAGACTTACTAAGACTTCAGGTTGGCTTTAAGGTATGTAGCCGAGAAACGGTTGTGCTACTAGGAAAGTTGACTTTAAAAATTGTCCTACACTGAACACCTTCAAATGTTACTGTAAGCCCAAGTGTCTCTAAAAATAGCAATTTTTTTTAGCAATTAAGAACAAAATTAAGAAAAGAACAAAAACTGATAAAGAGGTCTTGTCAACACTTTGACATTATGACTAGTTGGTTTTCTCTTAGCCAGTGGTCTCCAAACTGTTGCCCTAGGCCGGATATTGCCCTCTGCTTGGCTCTTTCCACCAACTGACACAATTGATAGGGCACCATTGCCCTAATGTGACCATCAATAGGGCACTATTCCTTCCATTAGAAACAATGATGGGGCACTTATGCCAGGGCATTTTCTACTCCTATTGACCACAGTCCAGCCCCCTAAAACCTGAAGGACAGTAAACCGACTCCTTGCTTAGAAAGTTTGGAGACCCCTGCTCCAAGCAATAGCAAGTTCCACAAGCCATTATATTTCAGCAGATGAATAAAGAGTTAAATGATAACTGCATTACTACAGCACTGTGATAGGTTATATATGTATTGCATTAGGGTTAACATAAGACACCATCTACAGCAGTAGACCCAGCAAGCTCAGGGCATCCTTAGCACTTGGAAATCAGCCACCATACTTAGCTTGTCAGCCTCTAGCGAGTGCTTGGGTTGTAAATCAGCTTTTTACTATTGACTTATGTTCAGATTTTTGCAATACTTCAGTCTATTGGATTTCTTCAATATAAGCCCATAAGTAATCATTTAGGCATACACATATTAAGGCACATTACGTGTGTTGGTTTCACTAGGGTGCCGTTCCCCAATGCACCAGTGCTTCAGCACACACGCTGCATGCAGTAACACCCTATGTGTTGCAGTGCGCTGAATGGTTCGTAAAATGCATTGTTTCATTTCTGGTCTGTTGTGATGCATTAGGCAGCTCATTTAAATGAATGGGCTGCCTTAATAGAGCATATCTTAATGCGTGATCTAATGCACATTAAATACACTACAAAGTACTGTCCTGGTCTAAATGAGCCCTAAGAAGATCTCTCATACCTGAAGCAATATCAGTGTAGCACAGAAGAGTGAAACATTTTAGAAACTGCTGCCGCTTTTTAAAACCATGTTGAAATTAGTAATTACCAGTCAGTGGTTTTGGTACCTTAGATGTAAATACAGCATCCAATACTGTATTAAAGTGCCTCTAACTAGGAGAATAGAAACTGCCAGATTTGCTGGTTGGAAGCTGAAGAGTGGGAACTTTGAGTGGAGAGTGAACACCAGTTTTACTGGTGATTGCTGTGTTTGCATTTTTAGGTTCTTTTTGGTGTCTTTTTTGCAGCTTTTTAACACCTTTTCTGTCACTTTTAAAAAACATCATCTTTTTCTATTTTCTTTCCTTCCTTCAGACTACTAATTAAGGGGAGTGGTTAATTGGTCACAGGTGCTTCAAGTCGTATATAGCTTTCTGTAGAACTCATTTCTGAGCCTGCTCATCCTTGAGCTTGCCACCTTTTTGCTTGCTGGAACTCCGACCAAGTGGAACTGGACTAAGTGGTGAGTTGAAAACCAGATTTGAAAACGGGAGGTTATAACAGAAGTCATCTAACCTGTAAGTAACATCTGAAATTTCCTGTTAGTAATATTATTATTGTAACTGGGAAAATGGGGGTTAGCAAGATTGAAGGTTTTGTGCAGTGCACAGTGTGCCACATGTATACAACAATGGTGCAACAGCTCCAGGATGGATACTGCTGCAACAGATATGAGCAGGTTACCCTTCTGGAATCTCGCATTAGAGATCTGGAGGAGCAAATTGCAACACTGGGCAGAACTGACAACCTAGAAAGGGGTCCTCTGCTCACTGAACAGGTGGCTAGTGGGGTTAATGGGGAGGGTGGAGGGGTAAGTCAGAATTATCAGGTAGGAAGATGGGTAATTACAGTTAGAGGGAGTGGTAGGGGCTCACAGAAAAGGAAGGCCAGCCCTGGGTTTGAGCACCCAAAGTTGGGTGAAGATGTGGGGTATCAAGCTCAGAGGGGGCAGCCCTAGATGTCACTGCTCCCCCTAACTGCTGGGAGAGCAGCCCATCTAGTAGGGGTGGTGAGGGGAGTGCAAGTAGGCCTAGATAGTTGGTGGTAATAGGGGATTCTATAATCAGAAGGACTGATAGAATAATTTGTCACCAGGATTGCCTCAACCGAATGGTTTGCTGTCTCCCTGGTGCCAAGGTTCAGCATGTGGTGAAGCAGGTTAATAAATTACTGGGAGGGGCTGGGCATGACCCAACTGTCTTGGTCCACGTTGGAACCAATGACAGAATATATGGAAGGTGGAGGCTCCTTAAAGGTTGAAGGGAAGGACCTCCAAGGTGATATTCTCTGAAATATTGCCTGTGCCATGCGCAACACAGGAAAGGCAGGGGGTGATTAGAGAGCTGAATGCATGGCTAAAGACTTGGTGTAAGGAGGAGGGATTTGGGTTTTTAGAGCACTGGGCTGACTTTTCATTGGGGAGCAAACTACATTATATGCTAAAGATGGTTTGCACTTGGGAAACATCCTGAGGAATTCCTACTATCCCGGTTCAAACAAACCTTTGGAGCTGAATCCTTCTCCCACCTGTTTGCTATTGAGAGGGCACATCATGTGCCTCTGAGGGCCCCAACACCAGGTCAGTTTCCCAGACCCATGCTGGCCCGTTTCCTATACTTCAGGGATAAAGAAACTATTCTTCACAAAGCTCGCAATATTCCAGAATTACTCTACAACAATAATCGCATAACTATTTTCCCATATTTTTCAGTGGCTACGCAGAAACAGAGAGAAGCGTTCCAGAGTGTGAAGCAATGCCTGTGTGAGCGTATCATACCATATAGCATGCTCTATCCAGCAAAGCTTAGAGTGGACCATAAAGGAAAAGTGCAATTCTTTACCTCTCCTAAGGAAGCTAACAGATGCCTGAAATCATTAAGTAGTGCCTGACCTGGGAGACAGTGTGCTGAGGGAACAATCCCTGGTCTCTTGGTTTGAATTTCCAAAGCCCTACAATGTGCCTTACTCTTGGTAATAAGCTCTTGTTTGCATCTGATGCACTGTTGACTGGCTGCAATGAATAATCCTTCTATCAAGCTGCTCACCAAATTATCAATCTTCCCTTTCTATCTGGCTGGATAAGTAAGGACTCCCTCACTAGGGTGACTTTGCTGGTTATTGTTTGGGGAAGAGGCCTGTAGTATGTTGGGGACTGCGGGCAGGGTTGGGGTAGGGGGGTATGTGTTCCTCTGTTGTGGATCACTACTTTTATGGTTGGGGGTTCGTTATGTTTTTTTAAGTTGCTGATAATCCACTTTGTATTTCTGAAGTTACCTATCCTCTGTTGACACTGTCTGATACTGCATGTTACCCTCTTAGAGGGCTAATAAATGTATTGCTTTCTGTGCTCCAGAGGAGCCCTCTGCCATCATCCCGGTATGGGGGGGCCCACATTATAAACATCTCTTCTTATGACACCATCACGCCACACACTTAAACTCTTGTCCTGGAATGTAAGAGGCCTCAACTCTAGGATTAAAAGGGCACTAGTATTTAATTATATTCAGAAACGCAAACCTCGTGTAGTTTTCCTACAGGAAACTCATCTGGTAGGCTCTAAAACTATGCCCCTTAAGAGGGCATTTGTAAAATATGCATTTCACTCAACTTGCAAGGAGAGTTTCCGTCTTGGTTACAAAATCTCTGATATGTACCCTGGAGGAGGTTGTAACGGACCCCTTTGGAAGGTTTATAATAGTGATCCTCATTATAGATATTACCCCCTATACATTTGTGGCGATTTATGTGCCACCACTGTTCACAGTTGCGTTATGGGATACTGTGATGGCAAAGGTGCTCCAGGTGGCAAAAGGCCCAATTATTATGGCAAGGGATCTAAACACAGTACTGTCCCCGGAAATGGATAGATTCCAGGCAGTCTCTAAATGTGCCTCCTCCCTAGCCACGTGTGCAGAACAATATAATTTGGTGGAGGTGTGAGAATGCTGATGCTCAAGAGTATTTGTGTTTTTCTTCCTTTTACAACACTTTATCCAGACTAGATATGTGTTTTTTGAATAGGGAGGTGTTGCCCAGAGTGACTGATGTACAATATCTTTCGAGAGCCATTTCGAATGACTCCCCCCTGTTACTCTCCATGTCTATGGGTCTGTCCCAAGATTATACGTTGTGGAGTCCCTTGTGGTTAAAGGAGGAGTGTTTTGAGAGGTCAACAGCCACTGATATAGCAAATTATGGTCAGAAAATAGAGGGGAGTTTTCTCTGGGAATTACCTGGGATGATTTTAAAGTCACTCTCCGAGGATCCATTTCGGGGATAATTGAAAAACTTAGATCTGACAGGGAATGGAAGGTTAGGAACTGTGAGCAGGTTGCCACAGAAGCGGAAGTTGCCTTCCTCTGGATAAACTGTGGGTGAAGGATTGTGTATATGGGATTGTATTTTTTTTTGGTTGCACTAGATGGACTTGTGTCTATTTTCAACCTGACTAACTATGAAATTATGTACAGTATCTCACAAAAGTGAGTACACCCCTCACATTTTTGTAAATATTTTATTATAACTTTTCATGTGACAACACTGAAGAAATGACACTTTGCTACAATGTAAAGTAGTGAGTGTACAGCTTGTATAACAGTGTAAATTTGCTGTCCCCTCAAAATAACTCAACACGCAGCCATTAATGTGAGATACTGTAACTATACATAGAGCACATGTGTCAAACACAAAGCCCGCAGGCCGAATCCGGCCTACCAGGCAATTTCATGTGGCCTTCGCACCCAGGGCTTTTTTTTTATCCTGAACCCTGCACACATACCCCCAAACCCTGCACTCTGTACACATTGCGCTCCTGAGCTCTGCATGTAGCACACACCTGAACTCTACGCTCTGTACATAGTGCATCACTAAACTGCACACAGAACAAACTCATGGTATTTATTGCCCCTTTAAGATACTCCCACATAGAGGGTGTTTCAACTTTGCAGAGAATTCCACAACATGGCTGGGCAACTTTGTAACATTTTGACCCTAATTTGGATATTTATAGAATCCCAAAAGGCAAACTTAGTGGATTTCTGTACCTGCAAGCAGTTTACTGTAGGTGACAGTTTGTATCTAAGTTCTTAGTTAGCACTTACAAAGTAACTCTAGTCCGCAATAGACATATTCGCTAACTTCCATGACTGCTACTGTATAGGGGAACCTATTCACATTCTAACTGGTACTGGCTGCAGACCTCAGCTTTGCCTAACTGTCTAAAAATTTTAGTAAGAGGGAAACCATGTCCATGCAGTGGATTCTAGACAGCTTTATCAAAACATTGGCATATGACAGCACTAATCTTTGTTAAAGTGTATAACCAGAATCTTTTCAGTTTTGGATAGAGCAGGTTTATTTTTCGCTCTATATGTACCATTAAGGAATGTTCTCTTTAATGGCCACCCTCTGAAGCGTTTCGTCATACCACTGTGACTTTCTCATAGGGAAGATGACATCATTGTGCATGAGCTGACCAGAAACGAGGAATACATTACATGTAACTAATGCTAATGTATCTCTTAAATGGGCAATATAACCAAGGGGGCGATTGTACTGTGTGCACCGGATTACATTGCACTTAATTGTGAGTGAGATTTAACTTTGTTTTAATAAGTTACAGCTGATTTTATTACATATTGAGCAATCGGAAATATTTTTATGTCATTAAGCTGCTATCATTGGGAACCAGTGGTGATATATGGTATGGAGAAGTGTTATATCTGATAGTGGAGGAGTAAATTGGTGACATAAGAAGTGGAGAAAAAAGCTATACCTGGTGCAACAGGGAGCAGTGGCCCTATTTAAAGGGAAGGGCGTGTCCTGACCATTATTAAAGGTTATATATATATATATATATATATATATATATATATATATATATATATATATATATATGCGACGAGGCGTATAAGACGAACCCCTAATTTTCCAGTTAAAGCGCTGGTTTTGGGCTATACTCGCCGTATAAGATGACCCCCTTCTGACTAGTCTGTCTGCCTGCTGGATGTGCGGTAATACCGTATGTACAGTAGCTTTGGCAACATACAGTATAGAGTATACATACAGAGCTGAGCCAATCACAGTGAGCAATGTATTCTATTAATGAATACAAAGCCTGCTGGGATTGGCAAAGGTTGTAACATCATCTGCCCGTGCCTCTCTGACTCTCCAAGCCAATCCGCGCAGACTATGTATTCATTAATAGAATACATCGCTCACCGTGATTGGCTCAGCACGGTGTATTGTATATAGCTGAAGCTACATACAGTATTACTTCACATCCAGTGGGCTGACAGACTAGGGACGTTCGTTTTGGGCCAGCTTGGCCCAAACGAACTAAAAGTGCACATTTTATTTATATATATATATATATATATATATATATATATATACAGTGGGGACGGAAAGTATTCAGACCCCCTTAAATTTTTCACTCTTTGTTATATTGCAGCCATTTGCTAAAATCATTTTTTTCCTCATTAATGTACACACAGCACCGCACATTGACAGAAAAACACAGAATTGTTGACACTTTTGCAGATTTATTAAAAAAGAAAAACTGAAATATCACATGGTCCTAAGTATTCAGACCCTTTGCTCAGTATTTAGTAGAAGCACCCTTTTGATCTAATACAGCCATAAGTCTTTTTGGGAAAGATGCAACAAGTTTTTCACACCTGGATTTGGGGATCCTCTGCCATTTCTCCTTGCAGATCCTCTCCAGTTCTGTCTGGTTGGATGGTAAACGTTGATGGACAGCCATTTTTAGGTCTCTCCAGAGATGCTCAATTGGGTTTAAGTCAGGGCTCTGGCTGAGCCATTCAAGAACAGTCACGGAGTTGTTGTGAAGCCACTCCTTCGTTATTTTAGCTGTGTGCTTAGGGTCATTGTCTTGTTGGAAGGTAAACCTTCGGCCCAGTCTGAGGTCCTGAGCACTCTGGAGAAGGTTTTCGTCCAGGATATCCCTGTGTACTTGGCCGCATTCAGCTTTCCCTCGATTGCAACCAGTCGTCCTGTCCCTGCAACTGAAAAACACCCCCACAGCATGATGCTGCCACCACCATGCTTCACTGTTGGGACTGTATTGGACAGGTGATGAGCAGTGCCTGGTTTTCTCCACACATACCGCTTAGAATTAAGGCCAAAAATTTCTATCCTGGCCTCATCAGACCAGAGAATCTTATTTCTCACCATCTTGGAGTCCTTCAGGTGTTTTTTTAGCAAACTCCATGCGAGCTTTCATGTGTCTTGCACTGAGGATAGGCTTCCGTCGGGCCACTCTGCCATAAAGCCCCGAGTGGTGGAAGACTGCAGTGATGGTTGACCTTCTACAACTCTCTCCCATCTCCCGACTGCATCTCTAGAGCTCAGCCACAGTGATCTTTGGGTTCTTCTTTACCTCTCTCACCAAGGCGAGCTTTCATGAGTCTTGCACTGAGGATAGGCTTCCGTCGGGCCACTCTGCCATAAAGCCCCGACTGGTGGAGGGCTGCAGTGATGGTTCACCTTCTACAACTTTCTCCCATCACCCGACTGCATCTCTGGAGCTCAGCCACAGTGATCTTTGGGTTCTTCTTTTCTGTCTCTGAGCTCTTCAGGCAGTTCCTTTGACCTCATGATTCTCATTTGCTCTGACATGCACTGTGAGCTGTAAGGTCTTATATAGACAGGTGTGTGGCTTTCCTAATCAAGTCCAATCAGTATAATCAAACACAGGTGGACTCAAATGAAGGTGTAGAACCATCTCAAGGATGATCAGAAGAAATGGACAGCACCTGAGTTAAATATATGAGTGTCACCGCAAAGGGTCTGAATACTTAGGACCATGTGATATTTCAGTTTTTCTTTTTTAATAAATCTGCAAAAATGTCAACAATTCTGTGTTTTTCTGTCAATGTGGGGTGCTGTGTGTACATTAATGAGGAAAAAAAATGAACTTAAATGATTTTAGCAAATGGCTGCAATATAACAAAGAGTGAAAAATTTAAGAGGGTCTGAATACTTTCCATCCCCACTGTATATATATGTGAGGAAGAAGTGATTTTAGCCCGGATCAACCTCCAGATTAAATTAGTTAATTGGGTATAGGCAGATATTCATCCAAAAAAAAAAAAAATTGTAATAATGGGTGCAGTTTGGGTCGCCTTATAAGGCATACAAAAAATAACAAGGAAAAAGAGATTCCCCAAAGAAAGGCAGAAACCCAAACACAATCTGTCAAAAAACAATATATTTATTAAGCTATAAACACCACATTGGTGGTGTTTATAGCTTAATAAATATATTGTTTTTTGACAGATTGTGTTTGGGTTTCTGCCTTTCTTTGGGGAATCTCTTTTTCCTTGTTATTTTTTTTTCCCACTGTATATATAAACATAGGCACTCCGAAGACACAAGGGGGTACTAAAACTGGTGCACTCAGAATCTGGTGCAGCTGTGCATGGTAGCCAATCAGCTTCTTACTTTAGCCTGTTCAAATAAATTTTGGCAATTAAACCTGGAAGCTGATTGGCTTCTATGCAAAGCTGCACCAGATTTAGCACTCTCCGGTTTTAGTAATTAAACTAAATTAAATTAAAAGGATATTTTTACCTGGACTTTTATTGATTACATTTATTAATATGGACACTAGAGTTTTTCATGTGGTTAACATTGTTGCATGTATATAATAAATGTATATCAAATAATTAGGTGGTGAACAGTGGTTGCTCTGCACTATATTCATTGTTAAGTTCCCCAATCTTGTTATTTAAAACAATTGTGTATATTTTATTGTTGCCCTTCCAGCCTTATTAAAAAAAAAACATTTCCCACAAACTATATTTGTTTAAAAAAAAGTATTTTGCATTGGTAGTGCCCAGCTTTTTCACCAGAAGCTTGCAAATTGGCCCTAAAAAAAGCCAGAAACAAATTATACTTGGCTCCCATAGATTTCTATGGAGTAAGTTTTAGGATTGCATATCTTTGGTTCACTGGTTACTAATAGTTAAATACTTAAGTTAAAAAACACATGTCCATCGAGTTCATCCAACAAATAAATCCTGCATAGATAAACAAAAAAGTAGACTGGCAAGGTGCAGTCATGTACAGCTGATAGGTTACTGCTCAATGGACAATATCCACACTGAGATCCATAGCATAAATAAAAAAGAGAAAAAAAATTACCAGCATCCTTTTTCTTGTCTCGGGACAGTTCATGCACAGTGGCCCCAATATCTTGCCTCAGACATCGGGCAATCTCATCCAGTGCTGTGGTACTTTTGTTGTCCAAATTGATGAAAAACTGGTACTCATCTTTGTTGAGACGAGATGGTCTGGACTCTATGTGGGTAAGACTAACTCCCCGTTCCTGTAAGGAAAGAAATAGTTATTTAAAAGTGGGTCATTCAAAAACATTTGCTTAGATAGTGTTATTTCACAGCAATGTTTTAATGTGATATTTAAGGAGGAGGTGCAAGTTTTGACTTTGGGTTCAATGCAGATGTTACAGTTTTCCAGTTCAGCAAAACTCTGAATTTGTAGCTGAAAATTTGCTTCTGATTCCATAATATACTGCATAACCCTTGTCCCTGAGAACCAAAAATCTTTAAGAATAAGCAATACACCCCCCTCATTTCAGAAGAGCGGGAGCCCAGCACCCATATTGTCATTGTGTCTTGCTGAAGGTTAGGGAAAGCTGTGTGGAGGAAGATGCTTTGCTATACAGTGGTGTACAGTTCTATGCTATACTATACAATCTATAGAGTACTATATTGTAGATTGCAGTGTGATGAGCTACGTATCCTTGTGTAACCCCGTGATCACAGTTCCATAAACATATACATTATATTACCAACAATATTGGGACGCACATGAACTTTAATGGCACATTAACTTTAATTGCACAAAGCAAGGTCCATAAAGACATGGATGAGCGAGTTTTGGGTGGAGGAACTTGACTGGCCTGCACAGAGTCCTAACCTCAACCCGATAGAACACCTTTGGGATGAATTAGAGCAGAGACTGTGAACCAGACCCTCTAGTCCACATCAGTGCCTGACCTAAAAAATGTGCTTCAGGAAGAATGGTTAAACATTCCCATAGCCACACACCTAAATCTTGTGGACAGCCTTCCAAGAAGAGTTGAAACTGTTATAGCTGCAAGAAGTGAGCAAACTCAATATTGAACCCTACAGGCTAAGACTGGGATGCCATTAAAGTTCATATGTGTGTAAAGGCAGGCGTCCCAATACTTTTGGTAATACAGTGTACACACATATATATATTATATATATATATATATATATATATATATATATATATTAGTTGTGCTCATAAGTTTACATACCCTGGCAGAATTTATGATTTCTTGGCCATTTTTCAGAGAATATGAATGGTAACACAACATTTTTTCTTTCACTCATGGTTAGTGTTTGGCTGAAGCCATTTATTATCAGACAATCAACTGTGTTTACTCTTTTTAACCACTTCAGCCCCGGAAGGATTGACCCCCTTCCTGACCAGAGCACTTTTTACAATTTGGCACTGCGTCGCTTTAGCTGCTAATTGCGTGGTCATGCAATGCTGTACCCAAACGAAATTTGCGTCCTTTTTTTCCCACAAATTGAGTTTCTTTTGATGGTATTTGATCACCTCTGCGGTATTTATTTTTTGCGCTATAAACGGAAAAAGACCGAAAATTTTGAAAAAAAATGATATTCTCTACTTTTTGTTATAAAAAAAATCCAATAAACTCAATTTTAGTGATACATTTAGGCCAAAATGTATTCGGCCACATGTCTTTGGTAAAAAAAATGTCAATAAGCGTATATTTATTGGTTTGCGCAAAAGTTATAGCGTCTACAAACTAGGGTACATTTTCTGGAATTTACACAGCTTTTAGTTTATGACTGCCTATGTCATTTCTTGAGGTGCTAAAATGGCAGGGCAGTACAAACCCCCCCAAATGACCCCATTTTGGAAACTAGACACCCCAAGGAAATTGCTGAGAGGCATGTTGAGCCCATTAAATATTAATTTGTTTTGTCCCAAGTGATTGAATAATGATAACAAAAAAAAATTACAAAAAGTTGTAACTAAATGATATATTGTGCACACATGCCATGGGTTATATGTGAAATTGCACCCCAAAATACATTTAGCTGCTTCTCCTGAGTATGAGGATACCACATATGTGGGACTTTTTTGGAGCCTAGCCGCGTACGGGGCCCCCGGAAAACCAAGCAACGCCTTCAGGATTTCTAAGGGCGTAAATTTTTGATTTCACTCCTCACTACCTATCACAGTTTGGAAGGCCATAAAATACCAAGATGGCACAACCCCCCCCCCCAAATATCCCCATTTTGGAAAGTAGACACCCCACGCTATTTGCTGAGAGGCATGTTGAGTCCATGGAATATTTTATATTTTGCCACAAGTTGCAGGAAAATGACAAACTTTTTTTTTTTTTTTCCAGAAAGTTGTCACTAAATGATATATTGCTCACACAGGCCATGGGCATATGTGGAATTGTACCCCAAAACACATTCTGCTGATTCTCCTGAGTACGGGGATATCACATGTGTGGGACTTTTTGGGAGTCTAGCCGCGTACGGGGCCCCGAAATCCAAGCACCGCCTTCAGGATTTCTAAGGGCATACATTTTTGATATCACTCCTCACTACCTATCACAGTTTTGAAGGCCATAAAATGCCCAGATGGCACAAACCCCCCCAAATGACCCCATTTTGGAAAGTAGACACCCCAAGCTATTTGCTGAGAGGCATGGTGAGTATTTTGCAGCTCTCATTTGTTTTTGAAAATGAAGAAAGACAAGAAAAATGTATTTTTTTTTTCAATTTTCAAAACTTTGTGACAAAAAGTGAGGTCTGCAAAATGCCCACCATTAGAATACCTCCGTTCATCCACCCACTTCTAATGATGGGCATACATGCACCATTTATATATGCCGAAGCATGGGGGCATCCTCCCCAAAAGGTAGGAGCAAATCGCTCCTCCGCCCCTGCTGCCCCCATGCTTCGGCATATATGCTCTTTTTTTTAACAGTGGTGGTGAAATCACCTCCTACAGCGCTGGAGTCACGGCTTTATATATCGTGGGAGCAAACGCTGTTGCTGTCAAGATAAATAAATGCACGCTGCAACTGAATGGCGTACCTGCTAAGCAAATGATGGTTAACAATAAAACAAAGTAACATTACAGTATAACAGATATGCCCTGTACACACGGTCGGACTTTGTTCGGACATTCCGACAACAAAATCCTAGGATTTTTTCCGACGGATGTTGGCTCAAACTTGTTTTGACTACACACGGTCGCACAAAGTTGTCGGAATTTCTGATCGACAACCACGCGGTCACGTACACCACGTACGACGAGACTAGAAAAGGCCGGTTCAGAACCAAGCGCGGCACCCTTTGGGCTCCTTTTGCTAATCTCGTGTTAGTAAAAGTTTGGTGAGAGACGATTCGCGCTTTTTCAGACTCGTGGCTTTCAGATCATTTTCTGCCGTTCAGTTTGTGCTTGTGGGTTTGTATTTGCTCTTCAGTGCGTGCAGTCAGTTCGTATCGGAGTTTTCTGTGTGATCTTGTCCGCTCGTTGCTGTTTTTCAGGTCGCTCTTCACAGGCCTTGCTGTTCTTCAGTGCGTTCTGTTACTTCGTTCTGAGCAGCCGACCGTTTTCTAGCCATGTTTCGTATGCGTACTCCTCGTACAGTTCGTGCTGTGCGGGGGCTTGGTGTTGGGGTCCTGACCTTGACACAAGTCCAGTCCATGAACAGGGCGAGGAGGAGTTCATGGACCAAGAATTGGTTGCTTCAGCGTCACCAGTTCTGTCATATGCCTTTGCTCCGTGAGATCCGTGAGAATAATCCTGATGATTTCAGGAACTTTCTCAGGATGACGGACCCCGTATTTCACCGTTTGTTGGCTTCGCTGACCCCCTATATCAGCAGGCAGGATACCTGCATGAGGCAAGCCATCACTCCGGAGCAGAGGTTGGTCGCTACCTTGTGGTATTTGGCCACAGGGAGAAGTCTGCAGGACCTCAAGTTCTCGACAGGCATCTCCCCCCAGGCTCTTCTTTGTGGACATTTACTGCTTGTGTTTGTTTTAGCTGACCCTGACAGAAATATGTGGAGTGCAGAAAATGTCGTGATTGTGTAACCTTATACAAAGCACTGTTGGCTGTTATTTACTAAATGCAAAGACACTTTTCACTACAAGTGCACTTGCAACTGCACTGAAACTGCACTTGTAGTGCAAAGTGGATTTCCCCTTAGGAAATAACCCCCATTTTCTCATAAAACAACAATTACATCACCCCAAAAGTGTTGTAGCGTTGAGACAATAATCCACACATTCTTGATGAGCAATCTTTTTAATACCTGCACAATCACATGTGCATTTACCAAAGGTTTTTCTGACAAACCAACATGTTTGTTGTATAACTATTTTTGTGGTGTCATTATCCAAAATTAAAATGTGCATTTTATACAAAACAGGCCTGTGTAAAACCCACAAGAAAGACACAAATCTTGATCTTACAAAGTTCACATTTGGTAGAACTGGAAGGCAATATCAGACATGAGTATTTAGGAACTGTGTTTGATATAGCGTTCAGATGGGGTGAAATCACCCCTGGAAAAGCCAAATTTGGAAGATGCACACAAATTTCCCAATGTCAACATGTGCTATCTGCCACCACGGGGGATCAAGGGACGTGTTTTGGGGGAGAAAGCCCTTCCTCACCGCTACTTTATTATTGAGGAAGGGGTTGCACCCCCAAAACGCGTCCATTGATCTCCCGTGAGGGCAGATAGCACATGTTGACACACTGTGTGCATCCTCCAAATTTGGCTTTGGGAAAAATCACAAAAACATTTCGCACATTGTAGCAGACAAAAGAAGAAAGTGATTTGGAGGGGCTTTAAACTCGCCCCAAAACATCAATGATGTTTTTATATTTTGGAATAACATCATTGATGTTTTGCTGGATGTTTTCCAATTGTAAATTACACCCCATGATCTCCCCGATCAGGATCTGGGCACTTTCTGATGTGAAAGGATCTTCATCCACAACCTCACGATCACCTAAAAAGAGAGGAAACCCAAAATAAATTAGGTCTAAAAAAAATGCCGCCATCCATCTCTTATCTGAGCCTGTGGTTGCAGACACTCACCTGTTGTGGTGACTACTTCCACCACGTCTTCTTCCTCCTGCTCATCTTGTGTTGGGGGGATTTCCCCTTCTTCCAGGGGGGGGGGGTCTCTGGTCTCCTCGGATGAGGGGTGTCCTCCGAGTCTTTTCTCCCCTATGTAAAACAAAAATGGTATAATTAGCACACAGATATTTGATGGCAGAACTCTAAAGATGAAACATTGCTTGGAAGTGGGGTACAATGATCTATTTTAGCAGAGTTCCAACATGTAGCTTTTTTAGTGCCCTTTGTCAAGCTGCAATACTTTACCTGTTTGGTACAAGCTTCACAGATGGAGACCCCCCTATAGTATACACTGGAGCACCTGTGTGGCCCCCCTAATAAAAATGGTGTTCTGGGGTCCCACACTAGTGCTCCAGTGTCCAGATGTGAAAACAGCTGCTGAGTGTCCTCTCCTTACACACAATCTAGTTTGCATTTCATTCTAGTAACAAAGCCATCTACACAACCCAATTCTTTGAAGACAAGTATAGGGCCTCAAAATGGTGGCCAAATGCATATGGGCTAAACAATGGTATTTTATAGTCCGAAAAAAAAATGTGTGATCCGAACGAATAATGTGCCCATGAACATGAAAGTTGCCATTTTAAACTGTACAACAGTTCCTAAAAGCACATGGAGCAGCACGAACGTAATAAACACAAGAACAATAGGAACACAGCACAACTACTTACTTTTTTGCAGCACTCTCCGGATCTTTCTGTACTGCTCGTGTTCTCGTAATTTCAGGTCCGACCACCGCTTCCTGAGCTGATCTTTCGATCGTCGTACCCCGAATTTCCGGTGCAGACTCCTGACCACTTTCGCCATGATCTTGGCCTTTCGGACATTGGGGTTGGGGTAAGGCCCATACTTTCCATCATAGTCGGCCTTCTTCAGGATGTCCACCATTTCCAACATCTCCCCAAAGGACATATTTGAGTCCTTTAATCTCTTTCTGGATCGGGACGTTTCAGGCTCCGGCCTTTCCTCCCCCTCCTCCTCATTGCTGTACTTAGCACGATCCTGCTGTCTATCCGCCATGTGCTCTTCCTCCACTGCGCCGAACAAAAAGGGGCGGGGAATAGAATAGAAAGAACGTCAGGGGCGGGCGGAGTTATACGCATGCGCAGTGTGTATAAATCGTAACGCGCGCGTCTTACGTACGATCTGTGAGCGGAGGAAGGAGCATCGGAGACGCCGATCGTGCTAACGAAGGTAGGATCTAAACTTGGGCCTATACTGCTTCGAAATTGAAGCCTATATTGTAACAAGATTAGGGGAGTTTGGCCTGACATTAGGGTTTGTCTTGTGTTGTGTCTTGCAGAGAAAATGGATGGGTTCAACAACCACAATTTCCTGCCCCTGTTTATTGACAAGTACAGAGAGCTGCCCTGTCTGTGGCAGGTCAGACACCCCCACTATAATCACAAACAGAAGAGGCAGGCAGCGCTGGAGAAACTGCTGGAGTTGGTGAAGCCGGTGGTCCCCACAGCAACCATCCCTTATTTGAAAGCTAAAATTGGTGGCCTGAGGAGCACTTATCTGAGGGAGCGCAAGAAGGTCACAGATTCCCAGAGGTCCGGAGCTGCAGCAGATGACATTTATGTCCCCAGACTGTGGTACTATGAGAGACTGCGATTTCTGTCAGACCACACTGAAGTCAGGGAATCCCTCTCTACTCTTCCTTCCACGCTTCCTTCCATCCCAGCTGAGGCTTCCGATGTCCAACCTGGGCCTTCCAGCCAGGAAGAAGTGGAGGAGCCCAGCTTGAGTCAGGTATAGCATTCTTCTACAGATTTCTGGTCAATAAATAAATGATGTTTACTAGATGTTATTATTGATCACTAATTGCTGATTTCATAAAGTGTTTTACATATCAATAGACAGTAGTGGGCACCCAAAATTGGGACAAGAATGCAAAATGCTGGGCTCAGAAGGATAGTCTGTTATATTTGTTAACATTAAATTTGCAGCAGTCAGGAGGTGAAAATTGTGTGTGATTGATGAAAACAATACTAAAACTATGTCCCTTTTTCATACACAGGAAGACCTCAGCCAGGAGGAGGCTGTGGAATGTGGCAGTCAGGAGGAGGCGGGGATTAGTGGCAGCCAGGAGGAGGCGGGGCTAAGTGTCAGCCAAGAGAAGCCAGGGACAAGTCGCAGCCTGACTGAGTCTCAGGTCCCTCCCCTCCGCCTGCCATATAAAAGGGCCAGGAAGGCCACTCCCAGTCCTGTGCAGGATTCAGCGTACAGGCTGATCCAGGAGGCTTCGGCGTCCCTCAGAGCCTTCCCCAGTCCTGAAGAGGCCTTTGCCTGCATGGCTGCCACCAAATTGCAGGGCATGCAGGAGGGCCAACGCAAGATTTCTGAGGACCTGATTTATAAAGTCCTTCGTAAGGGGGAGAGTGGGGAACTGACACACAAGACGGATGTCATTGAGATGGACCATCATCCTCCTCCTCCTCCTCCTCCTCCTGCTGCCACAACTCCACCACCACAGCCAAAGGCTGGAAGGAAACGTGGAAGGAAGACCAAAGAGTGATGACCCTGGGTTCAGTCTGGTCTGACAGAAGATGCAGTCTCTCGTATGACCACAGCCTGGGGACACAGATGTCATCTGCTGCTTTCCAGATCTCTGGGACTTCTGGACCAGACTGCACTCCCTTAGATATGGACTCCTCAGGCCACCAATTTTGCTTTTAAATAATTGATGTCTGCCCTGGGAGTCCAAGGCTTCGCCCACTTCTGCAGTTTCTCCAGCGTTGCCTCCCTCTTTGTTTATAGTTGTGACCCCTTAATAAAATATTTTTAGGTAAATTCTACTCTCCTGTGTGTGTTTTCATCCAAAAAGGACAGTTTGTTGGTGACGATTCAGGTACATTTCTAAAGTACAATGTGAAATTAACAAGGGACAACAACACCAAACAATCTCCTACAGATTAAATAGAACAACATATCAATGGTGTTGTGAGAACTTGTCACAAAAAACACACAAACATTTTCGGGAGTACAAATCAAAATCACCAAAAAATAAAAAATAAAAAGAGAAACACAAAAAAAGATTCTACATTAAAGTAAAAAAAAAAAAAAAAAATCTGTTGTCAGATGTGAGAAATCAAAATATATTGAGGGAATCCCGATAAATAGTAACGAAAAAACTTTGTGAGAAGTGTGTGTGAATATGAGCATCAAAACGACTTAATTCTTGTCACATTATAAAGAAGAAGAGAGTACGCTGTATTTAACCATTTTGAACATTGCAGCGTGACGAAAGTGCTTTATCCATTACGAACGCTAAGTTTACCAGAATGAGCTGTCCCGTGTCGGAATTTCTTCTGAGCATGCGTGGCACTTTGTGCGTCGGAACAGGCCACACACGGTCGGAATTGACGCGATCGGATTTTGTTGTCGGAAAATTTTATCTCCTGCTGTCCAACTTTGTGTGTCGGAAAATCCGATGGAAAATGTCCGATGGCGCCCACACACGGTCGGAATTTCCGACAACACGCTCCGATCGGACATTGTCCATCGGAAAATCCGACCGTGTGTACGGGGCATTAGACTTACCATACCTGCAAAGCAAATACAAAAAAAAATTGTAAAAAATAAACATTTTTTAACGCAACCTGTGCCTAAAATATATATATATATATATATATATATATATATATATATATGCTGAAGCATTGGGGCATCCACCCGCAAAAGGAGATAATTGCTCCTCCGCCCCTGCTGCCCCCATGCTTCGGCATATATGTTCTTTTTTTTAACTGTGGCGGTGAAATCACCTCCGACAGCGCTAGAGTCACAGCTTTATGTATTGTGGGAACAAACGCTGTTGCTTTCAAGATAAATAAATCCACTCTGCAGCTGAATGGCATACCTGAAAACAAAAAATGGTTAACAATAAAACACAGTAAACAGTAAAGTATAAAAAAATGCATACCTATAAAGCAAACATGATAAAACATAATAACAATAAAACATTGCAGACTAGAATACAGTAAAAAAGAGCAGAACAATAGAGAGAGAATGGAGAGAGAACAATAAAACGACAACTATTTTTGTTTTTTTATTTTATATATTTTTTTGTGTTTTTTTTTTTTTACACTTTTTTTTGTAACTGTAACTTTTGTTACTGTAACCAGTTCCAGGTTCGGGTCTCTCAAAATGCCATGGCATTTGGGAGACTCTGTGAAAGTGTGCCTAGTCTGTGCAGTGCTGTACCCTACGCTAATACTCAACTAGTGTATGGTAGCGTTCAAAACTTTCACCAATATAAAAGACCAGGATTGTCAGGACAGGAGGGACAATAATAGCGGGTGTCACGCCTATATCCACGCTTGGGGAGTTCGTTGGGTAGGGGTACTCGGGAGGACATAAAGAAAATGCCTCTCACGCAGCCGGCTTACTGCATTTGGTTGGAGAAGGTGAGGTGGAGCACCGTCTGAAAACAGAAGGGCTCTGACGATCTCTTCCTGGAATTTAGGAAAGATCCAGTCCGTCCTGAAGCTCTGTATAGCACATGAGCGTTCAGCAAAGCCAATTGAAATAAATAAACAGACACTTTCTTGTACCAGCGTCTGGCCTTACGGGCAATTAGGTACGGCGCCAAAAACTGGTCGCTGAGGTCCACCCCTCCCATATTTTGGTTATATTCGTGGACACAGAGGGGTTTCTCCACAACACCAGTTGCCGTAGTAATTTGGACCGTCGTGTCTGCATGAAGGGAGGTAAGAACGAAAACATTCTTATTATCCCTCCACTTCATAACGAGCAAGTTATTACACTTGAAGCTGGCTCTCTCCCCCAGCCTAAGACGAGAATCTACAAGCCGCTCAGATCGGATCGCTCCCCTAACGAAGCCGACCTCCTCGGGCACCGGGGGGGGGGAGGGCAAATCACGTATCAGATACGTGATTTTTGCCTGCCCGTGCCATTTTGCCGCAGTATATCTGCGTTAGGCGGTCGGCAAGTGGTTAAATCATAATAACAAAAGAAACTACCCAAATTAGTCTTTTGTGGTATTTGCGGATGAGGCTCTTTATCTTCTCAGATGGTAAAGCTGCCCATTCCTCTTGGTAAAAAGCCTCCAGTTCCTGTAAATTCTTGGGCTGTCTTGCATGAACTGCACATTTGAGATCTCCCCAGGGTTGCTCAATGATATTGAGGTCAGGAGACTGAGATGGCCACTCCAGAACCTTCACTTTATTCTGCTGTAGCCAATGACATTGTCATGTTGGAATGTCCAAGTACATCCCATGAGCAGCTTACTGGCTGATGAATGCAAATGTTCCTCCAGTATTTTTTTCTAACATACAGTACTGCATTCATCTTGCCATCAATTTTGACCAAATTTCCTGTGCCTTTGTAGCTCACACATCCCCAAAAAATCAGTGATCCGCCTTCGTGTTTCACAGTAGGAATGGTGTACAGTATCTCACAAGTGAGTACACCCCTCACATTTTTGTAAATATTTTATTATAGCTTTTCGTGTGACAACACTGAAGAAATGGCACTTTGCTACAATGTAAAGTAGTGAGTGTACAGCTTGTAAAACAGTGTAAATTTGCTGTCCCCTCAAAGTAACTCAATATACAGCCATTAATGTCTAAACCGCTGGCAACAAAAGTGAGTACACCTCTAAGTGAAAATGTCCAAATTGGGCCCAAAGTGTCAATATTTTGTGTGGCCACCATTATTTTCCAGCACTGCCTTTACCCTGCTTGGGCATGGAGTTCACCAGAGCTTCACAGGTTGCCACTCCTCCATGATGACATTACGGAGCTGATGGATGTTAGAGACATTGTGCCCATCCACCTACCATTTGAGGATGCCCCACAGATGCGCAATAGGGTTTAGGTCTGAAGACATGCTTGGCCAGTCCATCACCTTTACCCTCAGCTTCTTTAGCAAGGCAGTGGTCGTCTTGGAGGTGTGGTTGGGGTCATTATGTTGGAATACTGCCCTGCAGCCCAGTGTCCGAAGGGAGGGGATCATGCTCTGCTTCAGTATGTCACAGTACATGTTGACATTCATGGTTCCCTCAATGAACTGTAGCTCCCCAGTGCTGGCAGCACCAATGCAGCCCCAAACCATGACACTCCCACCACCATGCTTGACTTTAGGCAAGACACACTTGTCTTTGTAGTCCTCACCTGGTTGCCTGCACAAACGCTTGACACCATCTGAACCAAATATGTTTATCTTGGTCTCATCAGACCACAGGACATGGTTCCAGTAATCCATATCCTTAGTCTGCTTGTCTTCAGCAAACTGTTTGCAGGCTTTCTTGTGCATCATCTTTAGAAGAGGCTTCCTTCTGGGACGACAGCCATGCAGACCAATTTGATATAGTGTGCGGCGTATGGTCTGAGCACTGACAGGCTGACCCCCACCCCTTCAACCTCTGCAGCAATGCTGGCAGCACTCAAATGTCTATTTCCCAAAGACAGCCTCTGGATATGAGGCTGAGCACGTGCACTCAACCTCTTTGGTCAACCATGGCGAGGCCTGTTCTGAGTGGAACCTGTCCTGTTAAATCGCTGTGTGGTCTTGGCCACCATGCTGCAGCTCAGTTTCAGGGTCTTGGCAATCTTCTTATAGCCCAGGCCATCTTTATGTAGAACAACAGTTCTTTTTTCAGATCCTCAGAGAGTTCTTTACCATGAGGTGCCATGTTGAACATCCAGTGACCAGTATGAGAGAGTGAGAGCGATAACACCAAATTTAACACACCTGCTTCCCATTCATACCTGAGACCTTGTAACACTAAAGAGTCACATGACATTGGGGAGGGAAAATGGCTAACTGGCCCCAGTAAAATATTTACAAAAATGTGAGGGGTGTACTCACTTTTGTGAGATACTGTACATAGTTTCATAGTTAGTCAGGTTGAAAATAGACACAAGTCCATCTAGTGCAACCAAAAAAAAAATACAATCCCATATACACAATCCTTCACCCACAGTTTATCCAGAGGAAGGTGACTTCCGCGTCTGTGGCAACCTGCTCACAGTCCCTAACCTTCCATTCCCTGTCAGATATAAGTTTTTCAATTATCCCCGAAATGGATCCCCGGAGAGTGACTCTAAAATCATCCCAGGTAATTTCCAGAGAAACCTCCCCTCTATTTTCTGATCATAAGTATGCTTTATCAGTACTCACTTTTGTGAGATACTGTACCTTTAATCATAGGCCTTGTTGACTCCTCTCCAAATGAAGCGTTTATGGTTGGGTCCAAAAAGCTCAATTTTGGTCTCATCAATCCAAATGACTTTGTGCCAGAAGGTTTGAGGCTTGTCTCTGTGCTGTTTGGAGTTTGTGGCATTTGCATAGTAATGGCTTTCTTCTGGTGACTTGACCCGTCTTTCTTCAAGTGCCTCCTTATTGTACATCTTAAAACAGCCACACCACATGTTTTCAGAGAGTCCTGTATTTCACTTGAAGTTATTTGTGGGTTTTTCTTTGCATCCTGAACAATTTTCCTGGCAGTTGTGGCTGAAATGTTAGTTGGACTACCTGACCGTGGTTTGGTTTCAAAAGAACCCCTCATTTTCCACTTCTTGATTAGAGTTCGAACACTGCTGATTGGCATTCTCAATTCCTTGGATCTCATTTTATATCCCTTTCCTGTTTTATACAGTTCAACTACCCTTTCCCGCAGATCATTTCACAATTCTTTTGCTTTCTCCATGACAAAGAATCCAGAAAGGTCAGTGCAGCACTGGATGAAAGATGCAAGGGTCTGTCAGAAGTCCAGAAACTGATTGACCTTTTATACACACTAATTACAAGCAAACAGATCACAGGTGAGGATGGTTACCTTTAATAGCCTTTCAAAACCCTTTCTGTCACCTTGTGTGCATGTTATCAGGCCAAAATCACCAGGGTATGTAAACTTTTGATCAGGGTAATTTGGGTAGTTTCTGTTGTCATTATGTTTTAAAAAGAGTAAACACAGTTGATTGATAATAAAATGCTTCAGGCAAACACTAACCATACGTGAAAGAAATGTTTTTGTGTTATCATTTATATTCTCTGAAAAATGGCCAAGAAATCATAAATTCAGCCAGAGTATGTAAACTTATGAGCACAACTACTTACTTAAATTGCCCCAGTAACAATCGCTCTCAGATAGAAATAAAAGGTTTGCCGCTCCAAGTGAGTTTAGTATGCCTGAACTCCGATCGAGTGCTAGCTCCGACCCACCTCCATGGGTATATTAGAATGAAGAAGAAATGGCTGCACATCAGTAGATTCCAAATGCCATTTATTAGTCACCAAAGTGACACCAGGGGACACCAACACACAGCCTTGTAGAGGCGTTTTCCACAATACAATTGTGCTTAATCAATTGTGCTTAATCATTACCAGGCTTAATCAGTACCAGGTAATGATTAAGCACAATTGTACTGTGTGAAACGCGTCTACAAGACTGTGTGTTGGTGTCCCCTGGTGTCACTTTGGTGATTAATAAACGGCATTTGGAATCTACCCATGTGTAGCCATTTCTTCTTCATTCTAAACTTTCACTCTCAGACTGCTGGTGTTAAGACTGTTGTACCTGAGCATGAAAATCTCTGCACAGTGTTGAGTGTATAATGCAACACATTCTGGTCACAGCGGTGGAGTTCTGAGAGTTTATCACAATGTGACACCTTTTGTTTCTCAAAGCATACCCAGAAGAAAGTTGACTTGGTTGACAAAACCCTCTACACCTTCTTTCTCTTAAGTGCAGAACAGCTTGTTGACTGCCAGCATTACTAATAGGTACTCTTCCCACTCCTTCTCTCTGGGGCTGTTCTGTAAGACCACGTAGCACCATCCTAGCATAGGATGCTAGGTAAATTTCGTTTTGGTTTGCTCTGTAATCAGAGGAGCAGTGATCATTTGCCTTGACCTGCTCATGGTTTCATAGGCTAGGAATTTTGATTGTTTCCCCCTGCCTATCAAAGAAGCTTCCAGAGCTTATAGCAGGAAAATTAAATGGCTGGCCTGAATATTTACTATGCCCTGGCCAATACTTGGGGAGATGTGCCTAGAAGGTGGTCTGGGAGGTGGTAAATAACCTGAGGCTTTGACGAGATTGTAATTTTGGATCTGTGAGCTTCTGGGGGCTGCTTGTCCCTGAAGCACCTATGGACTGAATACTAGACCTCACTATTAAGGGACTGAGTCTGAGGAGCTGGCTGCTTTAGGAGTAGAGAACCTGGCTGACTCTTCTAGAGATACATATTTCATGGTCCCCAGCTATGAGACCTTAACTATTATGGAGCTATCTCAAGGTCCCCAGCCATGAGACTTTAACTATTCTGGATCTATTTCATGGTTCACAGCTATGAGACGTTAACAAATTTGGAGTTACCTCATGGTCCCCAGTTATGAGAAAATAGACTGCTCTGTAAACTTCCTCATGGTTCCTAGCTGTGAGAGCTAGACTGTGCTACTTTTACCAAGAGAAGAGTGTCCTCTGCCAATTGTTCGTAGGCATTTTGGAGTATCCCATACCCCCTCATCCCTCTTTTATTAAATTTCTTTAGCAATAAACGTAAAAAGACATCCCCCTAGACCAGTGATGGTAAACCTTGATGTTTTGTAACTACATTTCCCATGATGCTCATGCATTTTGCAGTGTAGTTGAGCATCATGAGATTCAAAACATGTTCCGAAACATCTGGGATGCCAAGGTTCGCCATCACTGCCCTAGACTGTTTAATGGAGCTGCAGTGAAAGGACTGTTGCTTGTGTTAGCCACTGTACTACATAGGGAGAACCCACTAAATTCTCAGCGGCCCCTTCAAGGGTAGTGCCACATTCATGCACAGCTTTAACAAATCCCCTGTAAACTTATAACTTAAAGGATTTAGGTATTTTCAACAGACCCCAAAAGCACCATGAAAATGGCCTCTCTCTGCTATATATTTTTTTTTTTTCATTTTGCCTTTGTTAAATGTCCACCATGGCAGTGCATTGTTTACTATGCCTCTTCATTGACAATAGTTTGTTTATTAGCCCCACAAGAAGAACACATTTATTTTCAAGATTCGACCCCTGTAGACTTCAGTGGGATGGAGGGAAAAGTTTTTCTAATTTAGAGGACGTTTTGCAAAATTGAACCTAGGCAGATTTGATCATCCCTATTGATACCGTATTTATTCAAAAAATATTACATCATTTTCCAGCCCTGCTGCTTGCAGCCTGTCAAAGTCTATGTGACAGGCTGAAATATGCTGTGGCTTAATGGCGCTAAATGCTGTACCGATTGGTACTCACATTTAGGGTCCTTTGCAGTCAGGGCATTTGTCCATGAATGTACAGGACTCATAACACATGGTTTGGCACATGTTCTCCTGGCCCACAGGTGTGAATGGGGGCCTAATCACTTACCACTAAGAGTATTAATAAAAATTTCACACAGATTTCACACAGTTACAAATGATAGTATACTGAAAAGTTACAATGTACGCCGGTATAGCAATGTTTTAATGCATCACTTCACTATCTGAATGTAGCCTTCTGATCTAATACTTCAGTCTACATTTATTTGTAATGCCCCTATCAAACGTCAAATGTGTTTTAGTATGTTGGCCAATGTTAGGCAGGGAGGAGAAAAGCAAATGAAGTTCAGTGATTTGCAATACCCAAATAAACAAAGAGGGTGGATATTCTTTCTTAAAGCTTATAGGCTGGGGAAACTGTGGTTATCTGACAAGCCCCAAATCAGTGTGTTTGATAAATATGGAAAACGCCCCTAACAAATTGCTTAAGCTATGGATAGTATTCAAGAGCATCTGAAGTGTATTAGCTAAACACACATGTTTTTCTGTCGTGTCCATTTATTTAGCATAACATCAGAGAGACGGAGGAATTACCAGTAATGATGCAACTTCCAGAAAAAACAATAATTGTTGCCAGAAAATGAAAAAGGTTGGTCTGCAATGTTAACATGCATTTGAAAAGTACAAAAAAATGCAAGCTCCCTGGTTATTTCATTGGCCTTAACACTTCTTTATTAAACATTGCAGAACAAATATCCTTATACTTGTCAGGTCATGTGTTAAAGCATTTTCAGAAGGGAAGGTAAAACCACGGCAGCCCCATGTTTCTCTCATGACAAATGTTCTTTAAATATAAGCTTTAAACTCTTTAACTGCAGAGAGAAGATTTGAAATCAGAAGCGTGTCTTAATAAAAGGGATAGTATGGATGTGATCATAGTAGTTATTTTTCTTTCCTTGAATGGCACATGGTGTTACTGCTGACATTTTGGCTTTGCATGGTCCCTAGAACATAATTTGACAAGCAATGTTCAGTTGATTTCCTAAAGTAGTAGATACTGTGCACTTTGCAAAAGTAAAGTTAGTACATAAGGTTAAGCTATGTTCATTTTGAACACCCATTCATATGCAAGGGAAGTAGGATTTTGTTTCTTGCACTCTATTGAATTTTTGATGTGTACACAGCCTTGTTTACTAAGCTCAGTGAACATTCATCCAATGTCCAAAAACCATACAGTTCACAAAGGGCTGCATCTTCTATGACTCACAAGACCTGCATTTCTCTACCAAAGGTGTGCATATTAAAATTATTTCTGCAGACAGTGCAGAATTGTGATTGACATGTAGAATGAAAGGGAGATAAAATGAAGGTTTTCTTAGTTTTTGTTATAAAATTTTGCAAACAAATAATCTTTCTTCATAAAGTTAGGCCAAATACCAGTCTGCTACGGTTCTTTGGTAAAAAAAAAAAAAAAAAAAACATAACCCAAATCAGTGCATATTATTTAGTCTACAAACTATGGTATATACTGTATATTTGAAAATTCATCAATCCTGACTGCCTATCTCGTTTCCTGAGGCCCTAAAATGCAAGGACAGTACAAATACCCCACAAATGACCCCTTTTTGGAAAGTAGATGGTCCAAGGTATTTAGTAAGTGGCATGGCAAATTTTTTGAAGTTGTAATTTTTTGTTACAATTTTTTTTGGAAAATTAAATATATTTGATTTTTCAAAAATATTTTTTCCTTTTACATACTGTCACAAGTGCAGTACAGCATCATCATATGACTGGTTTTGCGGTGATCAGGGATGCTGACTGGTGACAGTATGTAAAATAAAATGTATTCCATTTTTTAAATAGTTTTTCCTATTTTTAACTTTTTTTATTCTTTTTTTTACAATGTTTTGTACATACTGTCATCAGAGTAGTTAATTGCCACCATAGTGACACTGTACTACTCTGGGGGGTAATCAGGGATTTTTTTTACACTGTGATTGCTTGTTACAGTGATAATCACTGTAACAGCAATCATTTGAACTGTCATGAATGGCATTCATTCACGACTCAATGGTTACTATTGTGATGCTGGGATTGGCCCACAGCTATCACATGGTACAGGGCGCTGTGATTTGCCCAGGTACCATGTGATTACAGGTGATCAATCACAGATCACACACAGTATTAAACAATGATGTCATCAATGGATTCCATTTATGACTAATGTTTACTATGTGCCATGTAATCGCACTGTGATCACATGGTATCTGGGCCACTTACAGTGGCCTGATGCTGAGCATCAAAATCCGCTGTGTCTGGTGGACAGGCAGTTGTGGATCATGAGTGTTTGATGTAAATGCCCAAGTGCTTACCCATAAAGAAATCCATACAAATCCAAAACAGGTATCGAGACACTCATGGGTCTTGCAGAGGAGATAGATCAAAAAAGCAGCGTTTTTATTGTCGAAGTTTCGATGACGCTCAGCCCATCTTTCTCAAAACATTTTGTGAAAGTCTTGAGAAAGATGGACTGAGCTTCATCGAAACGTCCACAATAAAAAACATTGCTGTTTTGGTATATCTCCTCTGCAAGACTCATGCATGTCTCTTTTTCTTGTTTTGGATATACTGTATATAAATTATATACTGTATATGTTCAGCAAAACCTTTTGATCTGTGCTTTTATTACACTGCACTGCTGGCAGATTCACTGGCAAAGTAATGAAGTGTAACGGACTGATCATTCATGTCAGCATTCTTGCCCAGTTTTGCTAAGGAAACTTTTGGCCTGCGTAGTAAAGCTAGTTCCCGAACATAAATTAAATGTCAAAAACCCAGTCCTCTTCTAAACTATTTACTGGCCCTTTTCTCTGCTCTGTCATGGCTAGTGGAACAAGACTCCAGATACACATGTGGGAAAAATAAACCGTCATTACTGCCTACAGAAGATAGGATCACAGATCCTACATGTTGTACATGCATTAGTTATATGTGTTCGAGCCCCAGCAGTACAATCCACAGGGAAATCTAACGCATCTAACGCGCATAGATTTCTATGGGTGTTAGTTTTTTTGTTTTTATTTTTTTAAGCACATGAGAGCCAGGGGCCCTAATTGGCTTCAAAATGGGTGGGCTCGGGGCGTAGTACTCTGCGCCCCGAGCCCACCCACTTGTGTGACATTAGCGAATGAATTTTCACTTTTGTCTTCCTTCTTCTTCTCCAATCAGGAAGCAGGTCTTAAGACCCGATTGGCCAGGAGAAGAAGCGACCGGATTGGCCAGTAGAAGAAGCAGTGGGGAAGACATCACTTTAAGAGGACAAGCAAGTCAATCTCATGATCAGCATGGGTGAAGAACCTTTTATTTACAGTTTAATTTTCACTTTAGCCATATGGTTTTGGGAGAGCTTACTCTGTAGGCTGTTTATTAATCTTTTAGTAACCCATTCTATTCAAATCATCAAGATCACTTGTACCCAAACAGAATACATTATATAATGTGTTTACTAGGGATGCACCAATACCGATATCAGTATTGGTGCCGATACCAGGCATTTGAGTGAGTATCGGTACTTGCCCAGATGCTTCCAATACCGCAGCCGATACTTTGTGGCGCTGAGGACTAAACAGACTGGTGACATTGAGTGGGTGGATCGGGGGCCTGTGCGTGGAATTGGTGGTGTGCCAGTGGGGCGATGTGGCCGCAGGTTTCATGGTTTGCTCTGCTGGGCCTGGTGGGGTGGGCGGGTGCCTCTGGCCAAGGGGCTCCTGGGGGCAGGTGGTGAGCTGACAAATCACGGATCATTTGGCTCTTCCTCGTTGGTTGCCCACACAGCACTGTCTCCATAGTGGAGCACTTCCGCCTGCTCCTGGCGTTTCCCCTGGCCGGCGGTGAGGAGCTGTCAATTCCGGGTGCGCCGCCCATTGCCAGCTCCATCCATCAATCTGCCATCCATTGGGCTCCAGGGTTGGGGGCGTCCGTTCACTCTGCCGGGATCACCGGAGTCGGCTGTGGAGCCTGTGGGTTGCAGTGCCTCCCTGGCACGCTGCCGCCTCCCTGCATGGGCTTGTGGTCTCCCTGTATGAGCTTGTGGTCTGTTTGCAACACACACACACACTTATTTTTAGTGCTATTTGCACTTTTTTTTGTATTGGTGAAAATTGCACTGCAAAGTATCGGTACTCAGTATAAGCGAGTACTGGACCGAAAGTATTGGTACTCGTACTCGCTGATTAAAAAAATGGTATCGGTGCAACCCTAGTGTTTACTCTAATTTTTGCAACAGAAATCAATAGTTATAGAAAGAGTATTAGGAGAATATGATTGCATTTTGTTTTATCTGATTGTTTCTTTGACAAGGTTCACTTTGAAGTTATACTTTTCCATGTGCAGCCTAAACAAAACAGACGGTGAAACATTGTGACCCTTCCTAGTGCCCTTGAGGACTATTTGAAGAGTCAGAACACAAACATTTACTACAAAATGTGCAAACTCTTCTAAAGAGGAGCACAAGCTCCCTTCATTTCACATGAAAAGCAAACAAAAAGCCGATTACAAACTCAAAGCAGTATTAGGATAATTTCAACAACATAAACTGTCATGAATTGCCAAAGTAAATCAAAACCCAAACACTAAAACCCCATATACACGTTAATACATTTATTTCAATTTTTTTCAATATTTTGAAACCTACAGCTTTTATTAAAATAATACCTGGTGATCTTTCCATCAAAGTCTTTGTTCAGGCACTCACCGTTTTCAGGGTATAGTCAGGTGCTTGGCTAAGAATGGAGAATGAGAGAAACACTGGCTGCATCTGCTCTCTGTTGATGCTGCTCTGCAGTGCTGAACTGGTTTTCAGCTAGAGGAGCTAGAGCTAAAGCTTCTGAGCAGAAAGAGATTAATAGACTGAGTCAGGCAGCACTGCACTGTTGGAACTGTAGTCCAGATGAGAGAGACTCTATTGTAATCAAGAGATTTCAAACTGCATTTCTCAGAGGGAAATTGCCAGGAGGAGGGGAAAGAGCTGCATTTTCTCATGCTGCATAGGACACAACTTTCTCTTGCCGTGAAGAGATTGTGAGTGCACATCTCTGAGATTAGTTAGCTTCTTCTGTGGAAATTTACTATCTGCTGCTAAAGAAAGAGACTGAGCCTTTAGGAACTGACCATACAGTCATCTGGTACCTCACTACTCCCTTTAGACTTGACTGGGACTATTCCTATGTGCACCATCGGTACAACTGGGCCCCAATGCTAGCTGGATGAGCTAGGACAAAAGACTGTCACTTTACAGCTGCTACACAGAGACCTTTACCTATTGCTTATGCTAAGAGGTACCTCTCAGGGTACATTGTACCATATCCCAGCCATCCTCCCAGAGTGCACTCTAAACTAGTTAAAGTATTATTATTCACATTGCAGTTAATGCTGATATTCACTGTGATGACTTTGCTTATTCATGAGTTAATTCCAGTCTTGTGGTATCGAACTCTATTCTAGGTTACCTTGGCATAGTGATTATACTGTCTAAAGGACTGTGTCTGAATCTTCCATGTGTTCATTTATGCTCAAACCACCATTGATTCTAACCTGTACCAATACATTGAGGTAAAGTGGTTGTAAAGGCACAAGGTAAAAAAACCTTCTGTGTGCAGCAGCCCCCCTAATACTTACCTGAGCCCCCTCTTGATCCAGCAATGTCCACCAGAGCCTTGGCTCTCTGGGGACTCACACTTCTGATTGACATTGTGATTAACTGCCAAAAGGCAATCACAGCCAGTGACCCAATCAGGAGACAGAGGGGGCATGGCTGAGCCGCAGCTCCATGTGTCAATAGAGAGCAAGCTGCTTGCTGTGGGGGAACTCGGAAGGAGCAAGGAGCCAGGAGCGTCGGTGTGGGACCTGAGAAGGGGAGGAATGTGGCTGCTCTGTGCAAAATGACTGACAGAGCAGATAAGTATAACATGTTTGATATTTTAAAAAAAACAAGACATTAATACCACTTTAATTTACCACTAAATGGTCTTGTGTCTATTTTCTGCTGCTAATTCACAGCCGAGTTAAAGGTACCTATGCTAGTGTTATAAGTGCTTGCAATAACTTTCACTCAACCAGGTATGTCAGAAGGGCAAAGGTTATTTTTGGAATTGAGGAGCAGAACAAATAACCCAAATCACCCAGCGGCTCTAAGGGGGTAACGCTACAAGGGTGACAACTTGTAACGGAGTGTTAGTCTCACATTGTTACCCTCTAGTGAGATTTTGTGGTGTTTCGACTTTCTAGTACAGGATGCCAACAATGGCAATTTACCAATGTAGGACTTTTTTGGTACCAATGCAAAACACTAATAAAAAAAAATTATTAGTTTATTAACCACTTGCCTACAGGTCTCTTACACCCCCTTCCTGCCCAGGCCATTATTCAGCTTTCAGCGCTGTCGCACTTTGAATGACAATTGTGCTGTCATGCTACACTGTACCCAAATAGAGCTTTATTTTGGTGGTATTTAATCACTGCTGAGTTTTTTATTTTTTACAAAAAAAAAAAACTAAAAATTGTTAAAAATATTTTTTTTACTTAGTTTCTGTCAGTAAATTTTGTAACTAAGTAATTTTTCTCCTTCACTGATGTGTGCTGATGAGGCGGCACTGATAGGCTGAACTGGTGGGCATTGATGAGGTGGCACTTATGGGCACTGATTAGGTGGCACTGATGAGGAGGCACTAATATGCCGCACTTATGGGCACTGATAGGTGGCACTGAAATGTGGCACTTATGAGCACTGATAGGTGGCACTGATGGGCACTGATAGGCGGCACTGGTGGGCACTGATAGGTGGCACGGATAGGCGTACAGATGGGCATTGATGGGTGGCACTGATGGGCGACACTGATGGGCACTGATGGACAGCAGTGATGGGCATTGATGGGCAGCACTGATAGGCAGCACTGTGTGGCATCACTAATGGGCACTGATTGGTGGCACTTGTGGGCAGTGGTGGGCACTGACTGCTGGCACTGGTGGGCACTGATTGGTGATACTGTTGGTGCTATATTGTAATCAGGGCACTGATGATCAGTGCCCTGATTACATGTGTAGATGTCACCCTATGAGGAGATGCCGCTGATCGGCTCTCCTCGCCACACACTCTGTCAGTGTGAGGTGAGGAGTGCCGATTACCGGCATCTCCGTGTTTACATGTGACCGGCTGTGATTGGAAACAGCTAATCACATGGTTAAAGAGCCGCGGACGTGGCTCTTTACAGACATCTGGGTCGTGCCGTGACCTACATGGCTCGCCCGCGATCGTCGCGATGCACGCCCCCGCGGGCGTGCGAGAGCAGCCATTCTGGGACACTGTCATATGACAGCATCCCAGAACAAGAGCCACACCGCCCCGCCGTCATTTGACGGTGGGCAGATGGCAACTAGTTAAACAAGCACAGAAATTTCAGTCACAGAACCTAGATTTGTGCACCCCCTCTATATGGTTTTTCCCTCACATAAGCAGTGGATGAAAAAGATTTTTTTCTTGACATGTTTTGGGGACTTCATTTGCCACTTCCTCAGGAAATTAGCAGGTTATGTATAATTTGCAATGTAACATTAAAGTATATGTAAACCTTAACCCTGTAAAATAAGACATTAAGTTTAACATAGAAATGAAAGTCAAAACATTTGTGTGTGCATATATATATATATATATATATATATATATATATATATATATATATATATATATATATATTCTCATCTTTTCTGTGTTTTTTAGGTGATCACATAATCTTTGTTCTTAGCTGCATAAGGGGCTTGGCGAAGTGGGGGTGGAGAAACAGCGACATACTCATCTTCCTAGTGAATGGCTGTGCAAAGCCAGAAAACTGACCACGCTGGAATGGATGAGCTTCTTTGTCTAGCTTGGTCAGTTTGAAATAGGAAAGCAGTGAGACTGGTAGCAGTTTTGCCAACCAAAAGTATTTTACTGGCAGCCAGTAAAAAATGGGCAGTTTTCTCCTGCCAGTAAATGTCAGTGACAGGAAAACATGCCAGTAAAAAAAGATGGCTGTGACACTGTTCAGAACTGCGTATCCGAGTGCCTGCTACCATGTGTTTGGATGGTGCTGACAGGAGGTAGCGCCTGAGTGCGTCATGTGATGTTGTGTGCGGGTCTGCGGGACAGGAGCAAGGCAAGCCGGGAGCGGGACTGTCAGTGCTGTGTGGACTGGAGTGGACTGAAGGGACCACCTGGCATGGAGAGAGACTGTCATTGTGACTCAGAAGGGGATGTGTCATGTTAGTGAGGTGTCATCATCATCTGTGCTGCTGCACACTGCTGTCAGTGTCACTGTGAGAGTCAGTTTCATGTGTGAGTGTGCGCCCATTCTAATTTCTTGCCCTCCTGAGTCCTGTCCCTGAGCTACTTACTTACTATATTAAAAATAAAATAGGATATATGTTTTTTGCCATAGTATCTACCTTAAATCAAATTGCTAACTGTATATTGTACTTAGTAAATAAGTGATCTTGCGCTAAGTGCATATAGAGTAAATTAAGTTATGCAAGTGACATGGATGATCCGTGACCGACAGCAGCTCTCACAACAATGTACACATCATAACAAAAATTGAAATCAAAATGTGTAGTGCTGTCAAACAATTACCTTAATGATTAAAGTGCAAAAAAACATCGAATATAATGCAATAAAGATGAAAACATGAAAAGGGGGAAAAAGAAAAATTATTAGTGAGCTTTGACCCCTCACTATGAGCTCAACTGCATGTCAGTAGCATGCCTGGGACTCTGAACTCTGACAAATGTTGCGCAATGAGTTTATATTCCTCTTTCATATGATGAATGTGTGACCGTCATTTGGATGAAGAATGTTTGGTGACAGTAAAAAAAACAGCATGCTTGTTGTAAAATTTTTTAAGAGAGAACTATGATCCAGGGGCGGCCCGTCCAATAAGGGTGGGTGGGCGCCGCCCCCCCATCCATGCCACCACCGCCCCCCTATCCATGCCACCACCGCCCCCCTATCCATGCGTCCAGCCCCTTGCAGGGTGCTGGGCCCGTGAATTACAGTGGCGGGGGTTTTTTTTTTTTAAGCACCTGATTAGGCTTCAAAAGAGGGTGGGCTCTGGACGCAGAGCATTGTGTATGGAGCCCACCCAGGTGGGTTGCAATAGCGAATGAATATTCGCTGTTGTAACACTGATCCTCCTCCCAGCCAATCAGGAAGCGGGTCTGAAACCCGTCACCTGATTGGCTGAAAGGACAGGCAAACCCATCACCCTATTGGCTATTGGACGCCTAGGAGGAGGGGAGGAGACACACGGTGGAAGCAAGGAGGAGGAGAAAACACAGGAGCCCGGTGCCCACCACTGCCTGATACCAGCCGGTGCCTGCCGCTGCCTAATGATGCCCGCTGCTGCCTGATGCCGGATGCCCGCCGATGCCCACTACTACCCGATGTCCGCCACCTAGATGGGGTAAGTTCCGGAGGACCGACCAGCGGACAGCGAGCGCGCGGGGGGGTAATGGTTGTTGTTCGCACCACCCCCACCAAAAGAAAACACCATCCGCCACTGGAGCTATCTATTTAAACCTGGAATATCATTGCTATAGACATGAGCTGCCTACACAACTCATAAAATGTTGCTAAATGGTAATTGTAAATCTGTGTAGATTCCTCTAACTGTCACCTATACTCGCAGAGAATTACTACACTGTACTATATTGTACTACATTGGTACATCACCCTGTAGAAAGTGGTGGTGTACCACAATTAAAACAATGTGGCAAGGATAAAAAGCATATGTAGAAAACTCATGGATCCTTACCTCAAATATGCGCAGGACCTTGGCCAGAGCTCCAACTTGTTCTTTGAGTGAAAAGATCAAAGAGATCCTGTTGTCTTTAGTGCTCTCTTCAATATAGTTAGAATTCTGCATACCAAGGAAAATTTTGAGTTACTGAAAAGCTTTTCCAGAACAACCAATATTCCTAGAACACCAACAAACTGTAATACTCAAATTCAAACGTAAAAAAAAAACAAAATAAAAAAAAAAAAAATTCAAATTATAAAATATAAAGTTGAACCTCAAAAGGATTTCAATAACATCTATTTATTACAGTCATTTATATAGGGCCAACAATGTATGCAGAGCTGTACATATAGTGTACAGTTATATCAGCCTCTGCCCTCAAAGAGCTTACAATCTAGTGTCCCTGTTTCACATGCATACATACACTACAAGGCCAATTTAGACAAGAGCCAGTTAACCGCAACGCAAGCAAAGGGAGAACATGCAGATTCTATGCAGATAGTGCCCTGATCAGGATTTGTAGCCAGGGACCCCGTGCTGCAAGCCAGAAGTATTAACAACTAAATCACTGTGCTGTCCCATGTTCTATTAAAGAGGAAGTATGCATGCGATGCATACTAGCTCATTATGTCCTTGTGTTGCAGGTTTTTTTATTTTTTATTTTTTATTCATGGGGGTTTACAACCTCCTTAACTATCGTATAAAAGTAGCAATATTTACCTGAATTCTATTCTGGACTTTCTGTATGTTTTCTGTTTTCAAGTTTTCTGATAAAAATGCGTTTGAAAATAAAACTGATATATCAGAATTGTTTAAAACTGATTACACTAAAACTAACTGTCATCCTGTACAAGTGCATCCTTACTGCCACTCTGATTCCCACTGTCGATCATAAAAAATCTCTAGCAATACCGACAGACCCTGTAATATTAGAGATGGCACAACTACGCTCCCTAGCCTGTTATCTGACAGCATTGGACCCTAGCAACTGGCCATTTAGACAAATAGTGCATTGTGATGAGGCAAAGGGTATGTCACACATTCTTCTATACCTGTAAATACCAAGATTTTACTGAAAAGCCAAGTTGGGGATCAGAGTGGCATTATGCATTTGTAAAGGCACCTAAGGGTGCCTAGGACAAAGCACAGGTGGGTTTGGATTCAATGTGCATTTAAATCCAAGAACGAAAATATAATATATTGCAGCTTTGCAGTTCTTGGATGTGGTGGCTGCATTTGTTTTCTTTTATTCAGGTTTATTCCCTCTATTTATATTGTGTAATCTCGTGCCACCAACATGCTTCCTGTCCGAGCGTGACTCTATGGACTTGAATCTATAAAAGAATAGTGTTGTCACCATTGGACAGAAATTGTTTACCCCATAACATTGGGTTAGTTCACAGACATAAGTAGGAGCAAATAAACTGATAAGACTGCAGTACAAACAGAAAGAACTAATTCAAGGAAGTTATCAGCTCAGGTTTTTTTACTTACAGATATAATAAGACCCTTTCAATGGTATATTTACCAGCCCAAAAGGGAGAAAACAAGGGAAGTGAATTGTTAAGGTTTATATACTCTAAAAATATTGGGCATTGTCTAATTCCGGTAAGTTAAAGTGATTGTGAGCGGTCACCTTGTCAAACAATCCACTCAGTTTAAAATAGAAATATTAGAAAATAGAAAATAGAAAGGCAAAACATGTGTGTATAGATATATTAAAACATAAAAAATACCTCTTTTCCCTTTTTTTAAAAGTGATCACATTCCCTCTGTTCTCAGCTGCATAAGAGCTGGGGGAGGAGAAAAAGCAGCACACTGATCTTCCTAGTGAAAGGCTGTGCAAGGAGGGGGGGTGGGGTTGTTGGGACAAGTCTGGTCATTGGAGGAAAGTACACTGAGTTCCCAGCATAACTAGGAAACTGACCACAGTGTGTTTTCCTGCTTAGTGTGGTCAGTTTTTCATAGGAAAGCAGAGGGACCGGTAGGAACACCAGGGATTTCACACAAAGGATGCAATGCAAAGAGAATAGATTACTTTTTCATACGTGCACATTGTACAGCAGGCACAATTTAGGAATATGAAATGTTGGGTTTACTTTCTCTTTAACCACTGCAGTTACTATTGCTTTAGACCCGGTTTACACATGGGCAACCTGTCAGGCGACTTAGCCGATTGGCAAGTCGCGCTCCATTCTGTACAATAAAACCATTCTAATAGGAGCGACTTAGAAAAAGGTTCCTGTACTACTTTGAGGCAACTACAGAAGTCGTTTTGCAAGCTGAAGTCGCGCTGTACGGGACGGCTTCAGAGTCGAGCAACTTAGAAGCTGCCCCTGTGTGAACTGTGTGAACTGGCATTTAATCAAATCCATATCTAACTTGTATCACAGGTCTACTCTTGGCCGTTTTACAGACGTTTTTCTTGTAAAATAACTAGAGACCCAGTAAAATTAACATATTCTTATTTATTTGCTCTCTATTAACAATGACCCCCTAGGTGAACAGTCTCTACTCATTTAGGAAATCAACCACACTGTCTATTTGCTAGTTGGGTGAGTACAAGGAGACCTTCAAATTAGAAGGCAAAAATTTGTTTATAGTTACATACACTATACATCTACCTGTATATATGCATATGAGGATTTATTCTGGGAGGAGGGATTGGGAAGAAAAGATCACTTGTCCTGGGGGGTGGGATTATTTGGAAGGTAATAGAACTTGTGCTGGGTAGAGAAGAGGATTTTTGTTGGGAGAAGGAATTGGGGGGGGGGGGGGGTGCTGGAAGGGGGAATTTGGAGAGTTGGGAGAATTTGTGCTGAGGAGGAGATTTGTTCTGAGAGGGGGTCAGAGGATTTATGTTTGGGGGGCAAAGATTTGTTCTGGGAGGTGTAGGATATTACTGGATTTATTTTGTAGGGAGGGGTGGGTAGTGAGGATTTTTGCTGAAAAGGTATTTTGGGGTATAGTAAGGTATAGTATTGCATGCAGTGTGAATTTAGTACTCTCCTGACCCCCTACACTGTGCATTATATACCCTGACTTTTTTGTTTTGTACTTCAGACTCCTACTGTGCATTAAACATTCATGCATTAAACATTCATTTCACCTGCATTCTGTACATTATGTACTCCTAGACCTTGCTTTGTGCACTGGTCCAAACCATTTGGTGGAGGGGGGATTATGGTGTGGGGCTGTTTTTCAGGGCTTGGGCTTGGCCCCTTAGTTCCAGTGAAGGGAAATCTTAAGGTGTCAGCGTACCAACACATTTTGGACAATTTCATGCTCCCAACTTCGTGGGAACAGTTTGCAGATGGCCCCTTCCTGTACCAACATGACTGCGCACCAGCGCACAAAGCAAGGTCCATAAAGACATGGATGACTCCTGAACTGAATTGGAGCGGAGACTGCAAGCCAGGCCTTCTTGTCCCAACATCAGCGCCTGACCTCGCAAATGCGTTATGGAAGAATGGTCAAACATTCCCATAGACACACTCCTAAACCTTGTGGACAGCCTTCCCAGAAGAGTTGAAGCTGTTATAGCTGTTATAGCTGCAAAGGGTGGGCTAACGATTGAACCTTACAGACTAATGCCACGTACACGCGATCGCACATTCCGACAACAAAATCCATGTTTTTTTTTCCGACGGTTGTTGGCTCAAACTTGTCTTGCATACACATGGTCACACAAATCTTGTCGGAAATTCCGAACGTCAAGAACGTGGAGACGTACAACACGTATGACGAGCCGAGAAAAATGAAGTTCAATAGCCAGTGCGGCTCTTCTGCTTGATTCCGAGCATGCGTGGAATTTTGTGCATCGGAATTGTGTACACACGATCGGAATTTATGACAACGGATTTTGTTGTCGAAAAATTTGAGATCCAGATCTCAAATTTTGTTTGTCGGAACTTCCGACAGAAAATGTCCTATGGAGCCTACACACGGTCAGAATTTCCGACAACAGGCTCCCATGGAACATTTACCGTCGGAAAATCCGACCGTGTGTACGCGCCATAAGACTGGGATGTCATTAAAGTTCATGTGCATGTAAAAGCAGGTGTCCCATTACTTTTGGCAATATAGTGTATGCGTGTGCTTGTGTAAGCACATGCACGTCTCTGGATGCAGTCTGTCTGCATCCAGGGTCATGCATCCATGTGGGTGCGCATGCTTGTGCAAGTACCTGCATATACCCATGTACAGTCACAACCTTATAACTGGCTCCTGGGCATTGAAATGTGCCCACATTTTAGGTCCTAGGGCCCCAGGCAACTGTGATTAGTTCACAATGCTGTATGCAAAATTACATGTAATTATGTGTAAGGGCATATAACTTTTAAAGGCATTTCATGGTGTTTTTTTTTTTCTTTTGACTGGAGCTCAACCTTAAAATACTTATGCAATAAACACCTATTTCTGCACCACAGTTCTTCATATGCCCTGCTGTAAAGGACCTGATGCTAATCTGAGATATTTTATCTATGTATTTGCAGCAAATTTAAGAAACGATTCACTATTAGAGCCCTTTCACACTGGGGTGGTTTGCAGGCGCTATTGCGCTAAAAATAGCGCCTGCAAACCGACCCGAAAGTGCCGCTGCTTTGTCTCCAGTGTGAAAGCCCCAAAGGCTTTCACACTGGAGCGGTACGCTAGAATGATGGGAAAAAAAGTCCTGCTAGCATCATCTTCGGAGTGGTGAAGGAGCGGAGTATATACCACTCCGTCACCGCTCCTGCCCATTGAAAACAACGGGACAGCGCGGCTATACCGCCGGCAAAGCGCCTCTGCAGAGGAGCATTGCGGTGGTTTTTAACCCTTTTTTCGGCCGCTAGCGGGGGGTAAAACCGCCCCGCTATCAGCCAAATACCGACGGTAAAACGCTGCTTACAATAGCGGCACTTTACCGCCGATGCCGCCCCCACCCCAGTGTGAAAGGGCCCTTACTTCAAAACAAAATGTATCCAGTTACTACCCTACTTGGATAGGATTTCAGAGTAGAAATAAGTTCTAACTGAGCCTGCTAATTCTTATCATTTTTAGCATGAGGTCCTCATCCAGTGCCTTTACATTTGTGGTATTAAGATAAAATTATTATACAAAATTCCAAAGCTTACATGAGCACGGGGCCTGCTGATGTGAGAGGATGGCTTAGAACAATTCAGTGAAGTAAAGCAGAACAAAGCAAAGTCCTGCTTTAAACATCACCAGTATCCGTGTAACACATAATAAACTTACTTGTGTTTGATGGGCTTTAAGTTGTACCAGCTGTAAAGACATCGTTAAATAGAAAGAAATGCCTTTGCGAGCCCAACTATTATGTTGTGAAAGTGGCAGTGACAACATCATTGTGCTGCACATATCCTGTGCAGAGGGCAGAGCTGTGTCAGGGGCCTGGAGAAAACTAGAGGAGGGGGCGGATACAAGACCAGTCACCCTGCACAAGGAAAGAGAGCAGCAGTGACTGGTCTTTATTACTAGAAGCTCCTGCACAGAGACAAAGTTTTACCCTGAATTATTGGGGAGATTTCTTTAAAGCCTGACTCAAGCCAAAAGTGGAACTTCCACTTTAAGCACTCCTCGCCCTCTTACATGCCACATTTGGCATGTAATTTTTTTTTTTTGGGGGGGGGGGGGGGAGAGGGTACCTTGTTTTAAGAGGGACATCTTGTGCCACTTCCTGCTTCCATGTGTTGTCCGCCTAGGCAGCGACTCCTCTCCCCCTTGGCGGCCCCTCCCACTCTGCAATCTTCTGGGACACGTCACAGGTCCCAGAAGATTGCCTGGCCACTAGCAGAGTTGCCTGCGCAGTGCCCACCCAGCTGGGAAGCCGCAAGCGGTCACGACCAGATGCCCACAGTTGCTATGATGGCGCCGTGGAGAGGAGGGGGTGAGGAGCGAGGCTCCGTGTGGCCACATCGCTGGACCATAGGACAGATGAGTGTCTGTTTATTAAAAGTCAGCTGCTACACTTTTTGTAGCGGCTGACTTTTAATAAACTAAAAAACAAGAACCCTTGCAGTGGAGTTGTGAAAGCATTGCAAGGGTTAATAGCTTGTTTAGTTTGAGGAAGAGGGAAAGCACTTTTATTTACCTGACCCTATACCTTCCCCAACCCACTGTAGAGAAGAAGAAGCTGCAGGGAACCTGTCTAGCAGCGTGGAGCCGCAGAGGATTGGGCAAGCACATATTGTATAGGCATAATAACATAACCCTAGCCCTAAACAAGCAATTACCCTTGCAGTGCAGGTATATTAGAATAATTACCCTCCCTTCTTCTTGTTCTGGTGACGGCTTTAAAATTTTTAAATTCCCATCACTCTGTGTCCCAGTTAAAATGGCCGCCAGGATAAATAGAGAGGGTGAATCTACCTAGCTAGGACACAGACAACAATACATTTTCCCAACTCTAACCAAAACTAGGCTATTGTATTTTAAGATGTACTAGGTGATGCTGTATGTCAGAAAACCTTAGCAATCTTCAAGTGTAATCTTTAAAGCGGAGTCAAATACTGCAGCTGCTGACTTTTAATAATCGGACACTTACCTGTCCCAGTGTCCAGTGATGCGGGGGATCGAAGCCCCGCTCGTCTCCATGTCTGCTCAGCGGCACTGGCATTGTAACTGTGGGCGCCTGGCTGTGGCATCACAGCCGGGCACCCACTGCGCATGCCCGAGCGGTGCAATCATCTGGGACCTGTGATGTGTCCCAGATGATTGACAAGAGGGAGGGGACAGAGCTGATCTCCCTTTCTGCACCGAGGGAAGTGACGTCAAGAGCCCAGGCGCTTAAGGAGGCAGACTACGAGGGACCCCCTAGCAACAGGCATTTAGAGGTGAGTAAAAAAAAAATGTTCTCCAAATGTTTTTTTTTTAATTTGTTTTATGCACATAAATGATTTTTTTTTTAATGGGTGGAACTCCACTTTAAATGTGAAGTATGATGAATACTAACCTTTTTCCATTTTTTTTTTTCATACATGGTGCAAATTAAGAGTAGTAAGGGCTCATTTACACTTGTTTTGCTCTGCGAAGAGCAATCCACAGCTGGATCACTTGTCAGAGATCATTTGACAGGCGCTAAAGAGGAGTTGTATCGTCTGCCTCAACTGTGTGCGTTGTGTGTGGTTGCAGGATGGTTGCAGCGTAACAACATTCACTTGACAGGGAGTATAATTTCTGTTGCAACATGTGTACAACCCACACACAGCATTCCCAGGTAAGGGAATGATTCTCCTGGACTTAAAGTGGTTCTAAAGGGATTTTTTTTTTACCTAAAATAATAAACATGCTATACTTACCTGCTCTGTGAAATGGTATTGCACAGAGCGCCCCCAAACCTCATCTTTTGGAGTCCCCTGACGGCACTCTCCGCTCCTCCTCTTCTAAACAAGCTGTGTGTTATAGGGGCACGCACGAAGATGAGCTCCTGTGCCGGGTTGTGTGCCTCCATAGACAAATACAGCCCAGCCTGGCCCCACACCCCACTCTCTGCTCACAGGATTTAACTGACAGCAGCAGGAGCCAATGGCTTCTACTGCTGCCTTTATATCCTGTGAGAGCAAGGAGAGAGGAGAGCGCCACTGCAGATGCGCACAGTGCTGGATCGAGTGAGGACTCCAGTAAGTGTTAGGGAGTGGGAAGGGGGGGGTGGCGATACAGCTACTGGGATATTTATTATTTTAATGCAAGGAATGCATTAAAGTAAAGATGATTTGACTTTAGAACCACTTTAATAACTTAATTTAATAACATAGTGCATATAACAATGTATTAATGTAACACATTTCAACCAATCTGAGTTTAGCTTTTGGTGCTGCTGAGTGAGCAGAAAAATTTCTGATTGGCTGTTACAGCAAGAAAATATGTTGGCACATGATTCTCTTATTTAATTATAAAGTGCATATTGGGTGAGCAGCAACATTTCTGATTGTTAATACGGTACTAACTAATATGATTAAATCATTTATTTTATATATCCACAACGGTTCTTAAAAACGTTTTGGCACTTTTTCAAAGTCTATTATATATTTAATAGACTTTGAAAAAGT